>NC_034202.2:11387833-11635553 GCF_002021735.2 Oncorhynchus kisutch | reverse complement strand
AGAGAGAGAGAAAGAGAGAGAGAAAGGAGCAAGAGAAGAGAGAGAGGAAAGAGAGAGAGAGAGAGAGAGAGAAAGAGAGAGAGTAAGAAAAGAGAGGAAAGAGAGAGAGTAGAGAAACAGAGAGTAAGAGAAGAAAGAGAGATGAGAGGAGAGAGAAAGAGAGAGGAGAGAGAGAAAGACGAGACGAGAAAGAGAAAGTGTGCAGGTTAAAATTGGGCAATAACAACACCGTAGGGTGAGACAAGGATGCAGCAAGAGCCCCACCCTTTTCAACATTTATATCAATGAATTGGTGAGGGCACTAGAACAGTCTGCAGCACATGGCCTCACCCTGCTGGACTCTGAAATCAAATGTCTACTGTTTGCAGATGATCTGGTGCTTCTGTCCCCAACCAAGAAGGGCTTACAGCAGCACCTAGATATTCTGCACAGATTATATTAGACCCTGACAGTGAATCTCAGTAAGACAAAATAATGGTGTTAAAAAAAGGTCCAGTTGCCAGGACAACAAATACAAAATTATATCTAGACTAGGGTGACCAGACGTCCCCGTTTTCCGGGGACAGTCCCCGTTTTTGGTGGCCTGTCCCCGGCTGGAGCTGTCCCCTGAAATGTCCCCGTTTTTAACTGTGCTTTAAAAACAGCCCGCAAAGTGAAATATTTTACTTGGCAAGAAAGACCGAGCAGCAGAGCCTTCCCAGGTTGACGTCTCAATCGCGTTGTGCTTGTTTTGTCCAGCAGAAGGGGCTGCTCGCTATAGCTGCTTCATTCACTCTTCTTCTTCTACTAACTACTTGCTCGCGATAGTTTTAGAGAAAACTGCTGTGGAAAACTCGGCCAGAAGCTAGCAAGTGTCAAGTGAATCCACAACATCACCAGAAACGTATTTTCAAGCCAGGTAAGTTAAAATCGTTTAAGATACTAGCTAGTGATGTTGTATCACAATTTATTATATAGATGGATGATCTGCTCTATAAGGTTTTAAATAGCTAACGTTAGCTAGCATAACCTATGTAGACTAACATTAAGTTAGCTAGCTACTGTTATGGTAGCTAGGTTAAAAAAACGTTCACATGTAAACATGCAGTGGACGGGCTATTTTGAAAATATGATTATATTAAATGAATGCACAATTAATTCTGAGAATATTTTTGGTAGATTACAATTTTAATGGTTTGGCATTATAATAAGTAGTGTGAAAATATATTTAGAAATGTTCATGGATAACATTAGTAGTGGAGAGGAAGAAGAGTGAAGGAGACAGAGGAGGAAAGGTAAAGATATGGTTACAGAGCCTGCCAATTTGTTATTCCAAACAATGTTTTTGAGATAAAATACAAAAATGAGGCAAACAATGGGAATCTGTTAACCAAAGTATTTTATCTAATAGTATGCTGTTTATTAATAGATTGGAGAGAAAGGAGAAGGAAAAATGAAGGGAGAAAAAAGAGTGAAGCAAGGAGAGTGTAGAAGAGTGAGGTGGAAAGGTGAAGAGAAGGAAAAGAAGACGGGTGAAGAAAAGAGGAGAAAGATTGGAGGAGAAGAAAAAGTTGAGTGTAAGAAGAGAAAGGAGAGTGAAGAAGAACAGACAGAGGAGATACAAAGACTCTCTCCAAGAAACGGAAATGCACTTTTTATGAAAAACATGAGCGAATTTCCATTTATACGCTCAGGTCAAGACGATAGAATGGTTCACTGCACCTTTTGTAATTCCTCTCTTTCAATTGGCAGCCGGAGAAGAACGGCAGTGGTAGAACATCAACAGACGAAAAAGCATAAAGCCTCCCTGATTGCCCGTGTTGGTATGTCCTCTGTCACCACATTCTTCAAGAAGGTAGAGCCTTCCCAAGAAGAATATGGTTTAGCTGTGCAGGAGGGTGTCTTTGCATACCACACTATGTGACAATCATAGTTACAGATCTATGGACTGCACAGCACAACTGACACGGAAGCTTTGTGAGCCAAAGTTTACATGTGCTAGGACAAAATGTGACGTCATAGTGAGTAACGTGTTAGCAACATGGGCAACTACTTTGCTAACACAGGATCTAGACCAGGTTGAATTTGTGTCCCTGTCCATTGATGCGTCCAATCATGGACATGTAAAGCTGCTGCCAGTAGTAGTCAGATATTGTAAGATATATGATGGCAGCACATCTGTGGAAACAAAACTGCTTGATTGTGTTGAATTGAGCTGAGGTCCTGGTGGTCATCCAAAAATGTAACCTGGAAAATATTCTCTGCCGACAACAAATACCAACTTTGGAGGACTGAATAGGCTGGGGAGGGTCAATGTCCATACCAAAGTTAAAAATGCTCTGCCGCGGGAGGTGATTGGCTTAGGTTGTCCTGCCCACATCATTCATAACACGGCCAGAACAGCTTTGGATATGATGTTGACTACCTGCTCACAAAGATATTTGGATATGTTCATATTTTCACCGTCAGAGTAGAAAGACTGAAGGGCTTTTGTGAGTTGTTGGCCAGGAGTACCATAACATTTTAGGACACAGCCATGTTCGCTGGATATCCATGCTCCCTGCTCTAGAAAGAGTGCTGAAAATGCATGTGCCATTGAAATCCTTTTTTATTTCTGAAGACAAATGCCCTGTTGTCCTGTGAACAATGTTCGAAGATCCACTGACTGAACTTTGGCTGGCCTTTGTCCATGGAAACTTGACCGTATTCAGTGACACAATCAAGATGCTTGGAGGCCAGGACCCCTCTCATGATCAAAATCCCCAAAAGTGCTGTTAAATTCTACAACGCCCTAAAAGGAAGCGATGCCCACACATTCCACCACAAAGCCCTCACCTACAGAGAGATTAAAATAGAGAAGAGTCCCCTAAACCAGCTGGTTCTGGGGCTCTGTTCACAAACACAAACAGACCCCACAGAGCACCAGGCCAGCAACACAATTAGAGCCAACCAAATTATGAGGAAGGAAAAAGATAACTATTTGACACACTGCAAAAAATCTACAAAAAAAACTGAGCACATTGGAATGCTATCTGGCCCTAAACTGTCACGTTCTGACCTTTATTTCTGTTGTTTTTGTCATTATTTAGTATGGTCAGGGTGTGAGTTGGGGTGGGCAGTCTGTGTTTGTTTTTCTATGATTTGGGGATTTCTATGTTTCGGCCTAGTATGGTTCTCAATCAGAGGCAGGTATCATTAGTTGTCTCTGATTGAGAATCATACTTAGGTAGTGTCACGCCCTGGTCGAAGTATTTTGTGTTTTTCTTCATGTATTGGGTCAGGCCAGGGTGTGGCATGGGGTTTTTGTATTGTGGTGTGTTTTGTCTTGGGGTTTTGGTGTGTATGTATTGGGATTGTAGCTAGTGGGGTTATCTAGCAAAGTCTATGGCTGTCTGGAGTGGTTCTCAATCAGAGGCAGGTGTTTATCGTTGTCTCTGATTGGGAACCATATTTAGGCAGCCATATTCTTTGAGTTTGTCGTGGGTGATTGTCCTTAGTGTCGTTGTTCCTATCGCTTTGTTTATTTACACAAGTATAGGCTGTTTCGGTTTTCGTTACGTTCTTTGTTTTGTAGTGTTTTGTGTTTATTCGTGTTTCACGTTGTTCATTAAACATGGATCGCAATCTACACGCTGCATTTTGGTCCGACTATCCTTCACACCTAGAAAACCGTAACAGGTAGCCTGGGTTTCACTGTTTGTTGGTGGGTGATTGTCTATGTTAGTTGCTTGTGTCAGCACAGTTCTTATGATAGCTTCACGGTCGTTATTTGTTTATTGTTTTTGTACAGTTTACTTCGTGTTTTTCGTCATCTATTAAATGATGCATTCGTACCACGCTGCGCTTTGGTCCGCTTCTTACGACAATTGTGACAGAATCACCCACCAACCAAGGACCAAGCGGCGTGGTAAACAGAGGCAGCAGAAACAGCAGCAGCAGGAGAAGCAACAGGTGCAGCAGGAGAAGCAGCAGCAGCAGGAGCAACAGCAGCAGCAGTGGGAGAGGCAGCACTATTTGGAGAAGTGGACTTGGGAGGAGATCCTAGACGGGAAAGGACCCTGGGCAGAGCCAGGGGAATATTGCCGCCCCAAAGCCGAGCTGGAGGCAGCGAAAGCAGAGAGGCGGCATTATGAGGAGCTGGCACGGCAGTTCGGCTGGAAGCCCGAGAGGCAGCCCCAAAATGTATTGGGGGAGGCACGGGGAGAGTGTGGCAGAGTCAGACCTGAGCCAACTCCCCCTGTTTACCGTAAGTAGCCATGGACGTTATCGGAGCTGTCGGCGAAGCTGAGGGCTGAGTCTGAGAGGGTCGAGGAGTTATTGGACAGAATGGAGGTGAGTGAACGGATGGGAGATGAGGAGACACTCGAGGAGGTGTTAATAGAATTGGGGGAGTGTGAAGAGAGAGAGCAGTTGATTTGGCGTAGTATGCAAGGCATTCGCCCTGAGGTGCGTGTCCCTAGCCCGGTACCACCAGTGCCAGCACCCCGCACCAGGCTGTCTCTCCGTCCCATCAATACAGGTGCTCCCGCCTGTCCGGCGCTACCAGAACTTCCGTCCCTCAGTCCAGAGGCGCCAGAGCCCCACAGTCCAGAGGCGCCAGAGCCCCTCAGTCCAGAGGCGCCAGAGCCCCTCAGTCCAGAGGCGCCAGAGCCCCACAGTCCAGAGGCGCCAGAGCCCCACAGTCCAGAGGCGCCAGAGCCCCACAGTCCAGAGGCGCCAGAGCCCCACAGTCCAGAGGCGCCAGAGCCCCACAGTCCAGAGGCGCCAGAGCCCCTCAGTCCAGAGGCGCCAGAGCCCCTCAGTCCAGAGGCGCCAGAGCCCCTCAGTCCAGAGGCGACAGAGCCCCTCAGTCCAGAGGCGCCAGAGCTCCTCTGTCCAGCGCTGCCGGAGCCTTCCTCCTCTCCAGCGCCGCCTGAGCTGGCCGTCTGCCCAGCGCCGCCTGAGCTGCCCCTCAGTCCCGAGCTGCCCCTCAGTCCCGAGCTGCCCCTCAGTCCCGTGGGGGCCATTTAGCAGGGTCGCCGTGTTTAGGAGGCCACGGAGGTGGACAATGAGGCGGAGAAAGGCTGTGGTGAAGTGGGGTCCACATCCCGCGCCAGGGCCGCGGACCGACGCCCACCCAGACCCTCCCCTATAGGTTAAGGTTTTGCGGCCGGAGTCCGCACCTTTGGGGGGGGGGGGTACTGTCACGTTCTGACATTTATTTCTGTTGTTTTTGTCATTATTTAGTATGGTCAGGGCGTGAGTTGGGGTGGGCAGTCTATGTTTGTTTTTCTATGATTTGGGGATTTCTATGTTTCGGCCTAGTATGGTTCTCAATCAGAGGCAGGTGTCATTAGTTGTCTCTGATTGAGAATCATACTTAGGTAGCCTGGGTTTCACTGTTTGTTGGTGGGTGATTGTCTATGTTAGTTGCTTATGTCAGCACAGTTCTTATGATAGCTTCACGGTCGTTATTTGTTTATTGTTTTTGTACCGTTTTTCTTTGTGTTTTTCGTCATCTACGTCATTCTTACGACGATCGTGACATAAACAGAGAGTACAGTCGTGGCAAAAAGTTTTGAGAATGACACAAATATACATTTTCACAAAGACTGCTGTCTCAGATTGTATGATGGCAATTTGCATATACTCCAGAATGTTATGAAGAGTGATCAGATGAATTGCAATTAATTGCAAAGTCCCTCTTTGCCATGCAAATTAACTGAATCCCCCAAAAAACATTTATACTGCATTTCAGCCCTGCCACAAAAGGACCAGCTGACATCATGTCAGTGATTCTCTCGTTAACACAGGTGTGAGTGTTGACGAGGACAAGGCTAGAGACCACTCGGTCATGCTGATTGAGTTCGAATAACAGACTGGAAGCTTTAAAATGAGGGTGGTGCTTGGAATCATTGTTCTTCCTCGGTCATCCATGGTTACCTGCAAGGAAACAAGTGCCGTCATCATTGCTTTGCACAAAAAGGGCTTCACAGGCAAGGATATTGCTGCCAGTAAGATTGCACCTAAATCAACCATTTATCGGATCATCAAGAACTTCAAGGAGAGCGGTTCAATGCAAGCGCCAGGACCGTCTCCTAACGTTGATTCAGCTGCGGGATCGGGGCACCACCAGTACAGAGCTTGCTCAGGAATGGCAGCAGGCAGGTGAGAGTGCATCTGCACGCAGTGAGGCAAAGACTTTTGGAGGATGGCCTGGTGTCAAGAAGGGCAGCAAAGAAGCCACTTCTCTCCAGGAAAAACATCAGGGACAGACTGATATTCTGCAAAAGGTACAGGGATTGGACTGCTGAGGACTGGGGTCAAATCATTTTCTCTGATGAATCCCCTTTCCGATTGTTTGGGGCATCCGGAAAAAAAGCTTGTCCGGAGAAGACAAGGTGAGCGCTACCATCAGTCCTGTGTCAGGCCAACAGTAAAGCATCCTGAGACCATTCATGTGTGGTGTTGCTTCTCAGCCAAGGGAGTGGGCTCACTCACAATTTTGCCTAAGAACACAGCCATGAATAAAGAATGGTACCAACACATCCTCCGAAAGCAACTTCTCCCAACCATCCAGGAACAGTTTGGTGACGAACAATGTCTTTTCCAGCATGATGGAGCACCTTGCCATAAGGCAATAGTGATAACTAAGTGGCTCAGGAAATAAAACCTCAATATTTTGGGTCCATGGCCAGGAAACTCCCCAGACCTTAATCCCATTGAGAACTTGTGGTCAATCCTCAAGAGGCGGGTGGACAAACAAAAACCCACTAATTCTGACAAACTCCAAGCATTGATTATGCAAGAATGGGTGGCCATCAGTCTGGATGTGGCCCAGAAGTTAATTGACAGCATGCCAGGGCGGATTGCAGGGGTCTTGAAAAAGAAGGGTCAACACTGCAAATATTGACTCTTTGTATCAACTTCATGTAATTGTCAATAAAAGCCTTTGACTCTTATGAAATGCTTGTAATTATACTTCAGTATTCCATAGTAAAATCTGACAAAAATATCTAAAGACACTGAAGCAGCAAACTTTGTGGAAATTAATATTTGTGTCATTCTCAACTTTTGTCCACGACTATACAGTGTTCGAATACCTGCCCACTGAGACTGACCGAAAATTAAGAAAATCCTTGACTACGTACAGACTTAGTGAGAATAGCCTTGCTATTGAAAGAGGTTGCCATAGGCAGACATGGTTCTCAAGAGAAGACAGTATATGTGTCCACTGTCCACAAAATGAGGTGGAAACTGAACTGCACTTCCTAACCTGCCAAATGTATGACCACATTAGAGACATATTTCCCACTGATCACACAGACCCACAAAGAATTTGAAAACAAATCAAACATTAATGGTAAGCATTTCACTGTAATGTCTACACCTATTGTTTTCGGCACATGTGACAAATTCAATTTGATAAACTTCTATATCTGTAAGGCGAAATACCACAATGTGCAATCACAGCAACATGATTTGTGTACCATTTCCATGAGAAAAGGGCAAACAGTTGAGCACAAACATTGTAAATACCACCAATAGTTATCTGTTTATCTTCTCCCACTATCTTCATGCTACAACTATTTTCACATTGCTAAAACACTTTACATAGCTGACAATATAACACTTTAAATGTCTATATTTGTTAAAACCTTTGAGTGCAGTGTTTACTGTTCATTTTTAATTAAAAAAAATGGATGTTGTTAAATTATTTTTTTCTCACTTATGTTTGTTTAGGTCTTATACCAAGGCTATCTAAAAAGATGGTTCCCATGCCAATAAAGCCCCTTTGAACTGAAATAATTTTGAGAGAGAGAGGGAGAGAGAAACTACTCAAATGCTGTGGGCCCGTTCCAGCCCTCTTCCGGACAGTCACCCCCGACACAAAGGGCGCATTCAGCCCGCTGCCCAAACACACATTTCCCGTCTAAACGCAGGGGGATAACCGCCCGGCTCCAGGAGTCAAGGGAGAGGGGCCACACAGCATCTGCCCCTTTTCTGATTTTAGTCTTTAAATCAGGTTGGGGAATATGGAATTGGATAAATTGTAGGAAATATTTAGGGCGAGATTAGACTGGTCTAGCGCGAGCAAAAATATTAAAACCTGGAGTGCGAGGGACATTCACAGACTGACCCCCAGAAGACGTAGCTGTGACGGCTATGCCATGCAACAAGTGGCTGTCGCTCTCACGACACAGGGAAGACCGCCGGCAAGATAACGGGTCACCGGGTCAATAACAATTAAATGAATCATTTATGACATATTTTATCACATGCAAATGTGAGTACAGGCAGATAACGTATATAGCAATAATGCCCATTACGTTATTAGCAAACGTAACGGGCTGAAACCTGATTAGCTATGAGCTAGCTAAATCAAAGTAGGTTCAAGGCCAAGTGGTATTATTCTGTCGAAAATAAATTGTTAATGCCTTAATTGACAAAATAATACGCAAATATCGACATTAGAAACATCACCAGATTTACCTTGTTTATTTCCTCGCATCTCTCCCTTTGTTGAGCTTTGAGTAATCCAAAGGCTTTCCCTCCTGCAAGAAAATAGATCGGACGTTAGCTCGCTACAGTAGTCTAATTTCATCCCGTTAGCTAGCTGGTCTACTACCTAGCTAGCCCTTGCATGCTCCATTGCGGAGAGTGGCGAGCGTTCCATTCCAACAGGCAATACAGAACTAGCTGACAATAGATTGCAAACGCTAGCTAGCCCTTTTAGCTTGATAGATAATCCCCCCCCCCAAAATATCCCACTCGGATAACGTTATTTGCAATTACCTTGAAATTTCTGATTCACAGGCATTGTGGAGTGAGTTTGATATAGTGAGATGGGGAAGGAGAAATCAGTGGACAGCAGCTCGCTGGTCTTCTTCCCTTCGCGGGGTATTGCCCTGTGTGGTATGGCTGTGGCGCGCTGCGGTGACAGTGGCTCCGTTTTTTATAGTTCAGTGAGTGGGTCAGTCAATTCACAGCAAGTGATGCTCTCTGGCTCGCCAGAAATACAAGTGATTCTTGGTTACCCTCGTGTGGTAAATTAAAGAACTGCAAGTGTAAGGTACACAATCTGCTTTCAAAATAAAAAAGATTTGAAACTAATCCTGACATGTACAGACCTACCTAAGACCTATTTGTCGATGTCTGAGATTTGAAGCAACATTTTCACAAAGCAATTATACTGATCAGAATTAAAGTCCATACGCCCAAAGTATTACACTTTTATTGATATTAATACAAAAAAAATGCTTTTCATTGTCTTTATTTGACTGCATACATTTACATGTGTGCTTTTATACAGTTTTATCTATGGCTTTGGCAATGGCTGATCCAATTTTTCCAATTAGTTTGTGAACACTGCAGCAGCATCATCATGTCAAATCAAAGTTGATTGGTTGTGTACAAAGATTTGCAGATGTTATTGCAAGTGCAGCGAAATGCCTTTTTTTTTTATGAAGAAATATCCGAATGAGCAACGTCAGAGACCAAAATATATATATATATATATATATATATACATATATATATATATACACATATAACAGTGTGTATAGCCAGTATGGAGTGTATGAATAGAAAAGGTGTACAGCTGTAGTTATATAGGATGAGCCTTGACTAGAATACATATAAAGTGGGTAAAACACTATGTAAACATTATTAAAGTGACCAGTGTTCAATGATACTATGTACATAGGGCAGCTGTCTCTAAGGTGCAGGGTAGAGTACTGGGTGCCTAAGTCATACTGCACTCACAATATATTTTTCGCTGTCTTCTGGCCAGAGAACTGCAAGAAAAGCGATAGAGGGATTATTATTATAAAACAATAACTTTATTGGCACTGTAGTTACATAATTTGAGCACAATCTTTACTTAATTTTACCAGAACTAAAAAGTTAAAAACCAAGCCCCCCTCTTCGTCCACCGTAAACAGAAACTCTCTCTCTCTCTGAGTTTGGATGTGGTGAGGTTGATAAGTAAAAGTTATCAGGCAGCTCAGTCTTTCATCCCTATGGCTGTGGCCAAAGATATGCTCTTCGTTGCTCTCATCTGGACGGTAAGGAACACGGTCACTTAAATACACCTGTGTCTAGACACAAGTCTCAATGGGAAGGATCCTGAGTCCAAGTCTTTCTTTGCCATGGTTCTAGCTTGGTATGTCTAGGTGAGCAGAAGTGAAAATGGGGAATGCAGGTTGGGCCATATCAGGTCAAAATGGGGAATGCAGGTTGGGCCATGTCAGAGGTCAAAATGGGGGCCAGAGGCTGCATTTGAAACCATTTCAAATAAATCTTTATTCTTTGATTGTTGAAGAATATAACATAAATGCGTCATTTGCTTAGGTTTGGCTGCATTATTCCATCTCGCTCACAACCCTTCAGGCATCTTACTTAACTCTTACATAAACAAACCTGATTCTCAAACAAGAATAAAGTGTGGTGTCTGGCACTGCCAGGCTACATAGGGGCTAATTGGGGATGTAGCCTTATATCATTCACAGACAGCAGGTTGACACATCACTCTGTGTAGACATGTAGACACATTCTTCATATAACTTGTGTACACAAAACATCATGATTGATGATGTTTCAATTCATAAACCTATGCAGTCATATAGGCTTACCAATTGTTTCGTAAGCCTTAGAATGACAATAAAACAATTTGAACCAGTTATAACAGTTCTTTCATGTTTCAGAAATATAAACCACATCTGTAACTTATAAAAACTTTAAAACTCCCCCAAACACTCCTTAGAAAAATGCCTCTCTAGCTACCCATCTGGTTTTCAAAACACTTAACATTCCCTTATCTAAAGGACATGCCTTGAAGATGTTCCTGGTTGGGCCATCAGATCGTTAGACACTAGCCTGGCAAATGGCTACCCTCAGGCAGTGACTGACAGACAACTTAAATTTGTGGTTGGTCTGAGCAGGAACTGTCACAATCCAGTCAGAGGGTTAACATGATGTCACACCAAGATGTGTTTGACCATGTCTTGTGCTCGTCTCCACCCCCCACCAGGTGTCTTCCATCTGTTCCCATTATCCGCTGTGTACTTATACCGATGGTTTCTGTTTGTAAGTTGCCTATTCGTCTTGTCTCGTCAAATCTGCCAGCGTGTTTTTCCATACTCCTGGTTTTCTAGTCTTCCTGGTTCCGTCCTTTTCTGGCTGCCCTGATCCCGTATACCATTCTGCCTGCCCTGACCTCGAGCCCACCTGCCGTCCTGTACCCATCTGACTGACCTGGTTCACGAACTTCTGCCTGTCCTCGACCTGCCTCTTGCCTGCCCCTTGTCTATTAATAAATATCAGAGACTTGAACCATCTGCCCCCTGTGTCTGCATTTGGGTCTCGTCCTTTGTGATGTTATAGTACATACTGACAATGACTGACCCAGCAGATTCGGACCAGCGCCGCAAAATTGTGTCCTTGTATGGAGCCACCATTGGAAGACATGAGGATCTACTTCAGAACCTTATGGAAGGACTCTACACTTTGGCGGAACGCCATGACCAGGGTCTCAAAGCATTCCTGGAGCAATTCTGTGGACTATCTATCAGGTAGCATGCCACAACGGAGACCTCCTGGGCGCTGAGTTTGTCCAGCCTACCCCGGCATCCCAGGGAACCCCACTTACCTCCTCCGGAGCGCTATGCTGGGAATCCTGGAACCTGCCGGCCGTTTCTTTCCCAGTGCTCCCTCATCTTTGAGCTGAAGCCCTCTTTGTTTCCTTCGGATCATTCCAAGATAGCCTATCTCATAACGCTGATGTCTGGAAGAACACTCACTTTGGCGGTTTGAGAGCAACAATCCGCCATATGCCTTCTTCTGGAGGATTTTGTGGCGGAGGTGAGGAAGGTGTTCGATTCTCCGGTGTCCGGGAGAAAGCTACTTCTACTATGTCAACACTCCTGTAGTGTGGCAGACTATGCGGTAGACTTTATCACGTTGGCCCCGAGAGTGCCTGGAACCTGGAGTCTCTGTTCGACACCTTCCTTCATGGATTACCAGAGGAGATTAAAGACAAGCTCGCAGCTCAGGAGTTACCCTTGGACTTTGACTCCCTCATAGCCTTAACCCTAGGGACCTATGGTGCCCTGATCTGTTTTGCCTGTCTTTGTGATTGTCTACACCCTCCTCCAGGTCTCCTACATGTGAACGTAGTGTAGTGTACACCGCGAGCATTCTGCCCTATATGTCGCCCATCTTCCTCATTATCTCCTGTGTATTTATACCTGTGTTCACTGTTTGTCTGCTGCCAGTTCGTTTTGTTCCTCAAACCTACCAGCGTTTTTCCCCCTTGCTCCTGCCTTGTCTATTTTCCTGTTTTCTTGTTTTCCTGGTTTAGTCCTTTCTGCCTACCCTGAGCCTGCTTGCTGTCCTGTTCCTTTGCCCTCTACTCTGGATTACTGACCTCTGCCTGCCCTGACTCTGAACCTGCCTGTCGTCTGGTACCTTTGCCTCACTACTCTGGATAAACCGACCTCTGCCTGACCTGACCCTTAGCCTACCTGCAGTCCTGTACCTTTTCCTGCAAGTGTTCAAATTAATACACTTTGGTTACTTTCACATTGTCTGCACCTGGGTCTTCAAATCAAATCAAATTTCATTTGTCACATACACATGGTTAGCAGATGTTAATGCGATTGTAGCGAAATGCTTGTGCATTTCTTACCTTCAAACATGGTAGATGGGCACCTATGGGAACGCAGGAGGGAGAGGTCTGTTCTCGGCCACACTTGCTCGTCCACGGCTGCTTTCTTGCCTCCGAAGAACCATGGAAGTCCCCGACGCCTGCATTCCCGAGAGGATCCGAAGTCACCTGTGCCCCCTCGGGAATAATCAGGGGGGGGGGGGGGGGGGGGAGAACTAACCGGATGTTCGTCCCTGATTCGGCGCACTCCCCAGTCCTGGAATGGGCCCATTCCTCTAAGCTTACCTGTTATCCCGGCTCCCGCCGGACCCTGGCTTTCATCTGACAATGTTTTTGGTGGCCCACTATGGTTTCTGACACCTCAACATTCGTCACCACCTGCACTATGCGCTCAGAACAAGACTCAGAGGCAAGCTCCAGCTGGCCTCCTTTAACTTCTCTGGGATATGTGGGATGGTAGCGTCTCACCCACCTCGCCAACAGCCAGTGAAATTGCAGGGTGCCAAATTCAAAACACTATATCTTTTTTTTACCCCCTTTTTCATGGTATCCAATTGTTAGTAGTACTATCTTGTCTCATTGCTACAACTCCCGTATGGGCTCGGGAGAGACGAAGGTCGAAAGTCATGCGTCCTCTGATACACAACCCAACCAAGCCGCACTGCTTCCTAACACAGCGTGCATCCAAGCCGGAAGACAGCCGCACCAATGTGTCGGAGGAAACACTGTGCACCTGGCGACCTTGGTTAGCACGCACTGCGCCCGGCCCGCCACAGGAGTCGCTGGTGTGCGATGAGACAAGGATATCCCTACCGGCCAAACCCTCCCTAACCCAGACGACGCTAGGCCAATTGTGCGTCGCCCCACGGACCTCCCGGTCGCGGCTTCTTGTAAATCGTGTCCGATTTCAAATAGGCTTTACGGCAAAAGCACACCAAACAATTATGTTAGGTCAGAAACTAGTCACAGAAAACCATACAGCCATTTTCCAGCCAAGGAGAGGGCTCACAAAAATCAGAAATAGCGATTAAATGAATCACTGACCTTTGATGATCTTCATCAGATGGCACTCACAGAACTTCATGTTACACAATAAATGTCTGTTTTGTTCGATAAAGTTAATCTTTATGTCCAAAAACCTCATTTGAAATTGGTGTGTTATGTTCAGAAATGCATTGTCTCAAACAAACATCCGTTGAAAGTGCAGAGCCACATCAAATTACAGAAATACTCATAATAAACATTGATAAAAGATACAAGTGTCATGCATGGAATTATAGAAAAACGTATCTTTAATGCAACCTCTGTGTCAGATTTCAAAAAGGCTCTACGGCGAAGATTATGTTAGGTCAGCACCTAGTCACAGAAAAACGTACAGCCATTTTCCAAAGAAGGAGAGGTGTCAGAAATAGCGTTATAAATATTCACTTAACTTTGATGATCTTGACCGGAATGCACTCCCAGGGATCCCAGTTCCACAATAAATGTTTGTTTTGTTCGATAAAGTCCATCATTTATGTCCAAATACCTCATTTTTGTTCGCGCGTTTAGCCTAGTGATCCAAATGCTCAATGCGCGATCGCTTAGTTCCGACGAAAAGTTTAAAAAGTTATATTACAGTTCGTAGAAACATGTCAAACGATGTATAGAATAAATTTTTATCATAAATCTTCAATCATGTTTCAACCGGACAGTGCAATATGACCCCATAGACACTGTATATTGGATAGGCAAAGACTTGAAAACCTACAAACCTCAGATCTCCCACTTCCTGGTTGGATTTGACCTCAGGTTTTTGCCTGCCATATGAGTTCTGTTATACTCACAAACATCATTCAAACAGTTTTAGAAACTTCAGATTAGTTTCTATTCAAATCTACTAATTGTATGCATATTCTAGCTTTTGGGCCTGAGTAGCAGGCAGTTTACTCTGGGCACCTTATTATCCAAGCTACTCAATATTGCCCTCCACTCCCAAAGAAGTTAACCACTCCCTGTGCCTCATAGCCTCTGGTCCCATATATCCCTGGACTTTGTCACTGCTCTCCCTCCGTCTGATGGCAACAACACCATCCTTACAGTGGTGGATAGGTTTTCTGAAGCCACCCATTTCATTCCCCCCCTAAGTTACCTTCAGCCAAGGGGTTGCTCCAGCTCATGGTGCAGCACGTCTTCCGAATCCATGGACTTCCAGTTGACATGGTCTCTGTTTGTGGTCCTCAGTCCTCGTCCCAATTCTGGAAGGCGTTCTGCACCCTCATTGGGTTGTTGGCCAGCCTGTCCTCCGGGTTTAAGCCTCAGTCCAACGGCCAGTTGGAGCATGCCAATCAGGACCTAGAGACGACTCTTCGGTGCCTCATCTCGGCCAATCCCACCACCTGGAGCCAGCAACTCGTGTGGGTGGAGTACGCCCGGGAACACCTTTCCCTGCTTGGCCACTGGGCTCTCTTCTTTTGAGTGTTCCCTAGGTTACTAGCCTCCACTCTTCCCAGAGCAAAAGGAAGATGTCAACATACCCTAAGCCCAGATGTTCGTCCGTCGCTGTCGGTGTACCTGGAATAGAGCCCGGTCCCCTCTTTTTAAGACCACCTCCAGGTATCGGCGACAGGTGGACCGCCACCAGACGCCGGCTCCCCGCTATCTTCTCGGGCAGAGGGTATGGCTCTCCACTCCGGATCTGCCCTTCAGGTTGGAATCCCGTAAACTTTCCCCCTGCTTTATCGGCCCCTTTCCCGTCTCTAAAATCCTTAGACCCACTTATGTTCGTCTTCTATTGCCCTGCACCCTCCGTATACAATCCACTTTTCATGTGTCTAAGATTAAACCTTTGTCTCACAGCCCACCCTCCCTCCCCGTCTCATTGATGGCCACCCAGCATAGACGGCGAGACACCTATTGAGGGTTCAACCTCGGGGCAGGGGTGTCCAGTTACTGGTTGAGAGGGTTATGGCCTGGAGGAGAGGTGCTGGGTCCCCGCTAAGGACATCCTGGACCCGGTCCTCATCACTGACTTTCACAGCAGGCATCCCGGTCAACCAAGTATGTGCCCGGGTAGGCCGCCAGGTGGGGGTGGGTACTGTCACATGCTGAACTGTTTCATCTGTCTTGTGCTTGTCTTCACCCCCCACCAGGTGGCTCCCATTTGTTCCCATTATCCCCTGTGTATTTATACCGGTCGTTTCTGTTTGTCTTTTGTCAGTTCGTCTCGTCAAGCTTACCAGCGTGTTTTTCTAGTCCCTGTTTTCTAGTTCTCACGGTTCCAACCTTTTCTGGCTGCCCTGATCCTGAGCCCGCCTGCCCCTTGTCTTTTATTAAATGTCAGAGACTTGAACCATCTGCCTCCTGTGTCTGCATTTGGGTCTCGTCCTGTGTCATTATACATTAAGAATGTATGGGTTTAAGATCATGCTGAGCTTTCTGCAGTACAGCTATATGAAGTAGAGTGTGGAGGTCCCAGCATAATGTACAGTACCAGTCAAAAGTTTGGACACACCTACTCATTCAATGGTTTTTCTTTATTTGTACTATTTTCTACATTGTAGAATAATAGTGAAGACATCAAAACTATGAAATAACACATATGGAATCACGTAGTAATCAAAATATATATTATATTTAAGATTCTTCAAATAGCCACCATTTTCCTTGATGACAGCTTTGCACACTCTTGGCATTCTCTCAACCAGCTTAATGAGATGGTCAACTGGAAGGCATTTCAATTAACAGGTGTGCCTTGTTAAAAGTTCATTTGTGGAATTTATTTCCTTCTTAATGCGTTTGAGCCAATCAGTTGTGCTTGTTACAAGGAAGAGAGCCCTATTTGGTAAAAGACCAAGTCCATAGTATTATGGCAAGAACAGCTCAAATAAGCAAAGAGAAATGAGAGCATCATTACTTTAAGACATGAAGGTCAGTCAATCCGGAAAATATCAAGAACTTTGAATGTTTCTTCAAGTGCAGTCGCAAACAACATCAAGCGCTATGATAAAACTGGCTCTCATGAGGACATCCACAGGAAAGGAGACCCAGAGTTACCTCTGCTGCAGAGGATAAGTTCATTAGTTACCAGCATCAAATTGCAGCCAAAATAAATGCTTCAAAGAGTTCAAGTAACAGACACATCTCAACATCAACTGTTCAGAGGAGACTGTGTGAATCAGGCCTTCATGGTCGAATTGGTGCAAAGACACCACCACTAAAGGACAACAAGGAGAGACTTGCTTGTGCCAAGAAACACAAGCAATGGACATTAGACCGCTGGAAAGTCCAAATGTGAGATTTCTGGCTGTAACCGCCGTGTCTTTGTGAGACGCAGATTAGGTGAACGGATGATCTCCACATTTGTGGTTCCAACCATTAAGCATGGAGGAGGAGGTGTGATGGTGTGGGGGTGCTTTGCTGGTGACACTGTTTGTGATTTATTTAGAATTCAAGGCACACTTAACTAGCATGGCTACCACAGCATTATGCTGCGATACGCCATCCCATCTGGTTTGCGGTTAGTGGGACTATCGTTTGTTTTTCAGCAGGAGAATGACCCAACACATCTCCAGGCTGTGTAAGGGCTATTTGACCAAGGAGAGTGATGGAGTGCTGCATCAGATGACCTGACCTCAACCCAATTGAGATGGTTTGGGATGAGTTGGACCGCAGAGTAAAGGAAAAGCAGCCAACAGGTGCTCAGCATATGTGGGAACTCCTTCAAGACTGTTGGAAAAGTATTCCAGGTGAAGCTGGTTGAGAGAATGCCAAGATTGTGCAAAGCCGTCAAGGCAAAGGGTGGCTACTTTGAATAATCTAAAATCTAAAATATATTTTGATTTTTTTAACACTTTTTGGTTACTACATGATGCCATATGTGTTATTTTGTAGTTTTGATGTCTTCACTATTATTCTACAATGTAGAAAATAGTCCAAATAAAGACAAACCCTTGAATGAGTAGGTTAGTCCAAACCTTTGACTGGTACTGTATATATCATTCCACCACAGTGGGTAAACAACACACAGCAAGTGATGTTCTCTGAATGCCAGAAATTCTTGTGATTCTTTGTCTCCTCCGTGTGGTAAATGCAATAACTGCATGGAGGTTTTATGTCAGTTTTATCTTAAATAACTGATCCAATATTGAACAGAAAGTAGTCCCGTCAAGTCTGAAGTTATTAATGTAATAACAATTTTATTTATATAAGGCACTTCTATCACTGCTTTTCATCATCGATATTTGACTCAGTATACATTTTTAGGTGTTCATTATACAGTCTTGTCTATGGCTTTGGCAATTGCTGTGCTACTAGTAAACAGCACCAATATGTGGCCAGAAGGAGATATTGCAAAGAGATGTTGTTTACAAAATCACACACACATGCACGCGCGCGCACACACACACACACACACACACAATCCATTTTATTTTCATTTTTTGCTTTCAACAGTTTTTTCTGGCAATTATCTAAACACAAAACCAATCATATGCTATTTGTTGTCTGACAAAATATAATCACCTGCTGAAATGGAACATAGTCTTTGCAGAGGTCCCATTTCTATATTTTCCATAATTCAGCAGGTATTCCAGCCTCAGGTACCCACATAGAAAAAACAAACAGTTAGCTGTTTTAGTCCTTTTCCATTTGCCAGACAAGAGAAGATAATTTGCTCAGAGAGAGAAAGAGAGAGAGAAAGGTAGAACGTTTTAGAGAAAAGTGAAAAAAGGAGATTGAGGAAAAGCGAGGGGCACACGCAGAATCCCAAACTATGTGTGTGTGTGTGTCTGTGGCTGTGTGTTTGCAGTAGAAGGCTGAACCCTACAGAGGGCAAAATGACTAATTGTTAATTATGGTGGGCTGATGAAAAATAACTCAAGTGTAAATGAATGTGTCAGGTTGGAGAAGCGCCACAGCGCAAACACTCCTTCCTCCAAAGTGTAAAATCAGCATTATTTAAAACTTGATAGAACACAGGGAGCTAGCTGACTGTTATTATTCACAGATGAATTCAAATGCTGTTGGAAATATGAACGGGGAAATTAAATGAGAATGAACATAAACACTAAGGAAACAGGGCAGGGGTGATATGGATTTAGAAGGAGGGATGGAGAGAGGAGATTAAGAGGTTAGAACAGGAGAGAGGACGGTTAAAGCCAAAAAGGAGTGAGGGGTAGAATTAAAAGAAAGAACGTGATAATGATGGTGGAAGTTGAAAGCGGGCAATGGCAATGGAAAACTGCTTATGGCTGCATATCTGCTAAATATGTGTATAAGACCAATACGATTTGATTTAGTGGTACTGACGGTATCAGCCAGGTCAGTATAGTAGAGGTCAAAGTTTGAAAAGCACAGAGACAAAGTGGTAGAACTGTGTGACTGTACTGCAGCAAAGGGGGATGCACAACCACAACCACAGTACTGAAGAACAAACTAGAAGGATACCTGGATGATTCCACCTACACTCCTCATCTATGGGTGTGTCCCAAACGGCACCCTAATACCTACACAGTGCACTACTTTTGCACTATGGGCCCTGGTCAAAATTAGTCCACTATATGGAATAGGGTGCAATTTGGGACTCAGATATTATCTCCCCTAAATAATTCAAATACCAATATCCTATCCATCATCTGTGGCCCTACTTGTCCCCTCTTCACCTTCCTATGCCCAATTACAAATATTCTGGTGTAAGAAACATGGTGGGACCTCTCTTTTAAATCATTGAAGTGGTGTGAACGAGTGTGTAGAATGCATGGACTAGGGCTCTAGTGTCCTCCTGGTGCCCCGATCCTAGTGTCCCTCTATCCCCGAGGCCTGAGGGCAGGTCTGGGGCAGGTGCAGGGCAATGTCCTTCAGACTGTCTCTCTCCTGTCTGATCTCCTGCAGGTCCTGTTCCAGGTGGGTCAGCTGGCTGTTCTGGTCCTGGGCGGCTGATCGCAGGGTCTGGATCTTCCCGTTCAGGGCCGGGCTCTCCACGCTGCCACGCAGAACACTCAACCTCACCGCCGTCTCACTCAGTATACGTTCAAACCGTTCCAGCGCCATGCCCCCATCTGGTCAACAGAAAACAACAGAGTATTTGAGGTACGACATTGTTCTTTCAGGAGTTATTTTGAAAAAGCGTGAGACACGGAAGGAGGGATGAACAGGGTACTTTAAAGCTAGGAGTATTGAGCAGGCCTACACAAAAAGCTGCTAGCTAGAACCTAAAAGGGTGCTTCGGCTGTCCCCATAGGATAACCATTTGAAGAAACCTTTATGGTTCCCATAATAGTTCTACTTGGAACCAAAAAGGGTTTTCCTATGTGGACAGCTTTAGAACCCTTTTGAAACCATTTTTTCTAAGAGTGTAGTATTAAACTTTTGCCATCAGCAGGGCTCTTGTCTTCTGACATCTGTGTGCCACCATGTTGTGCCCCCCCAATAACGGGGTTAATAGAGGGACATTTCTCGATCAGGATCGTGCCACACACCCCGCCAGCTATAAGTGACTCCTAGTGACTCATTGACAGGGCCAGACGGGAACTGTGGAAAACCATTTAATCAATTCCTGCACAGCTAGTTTCTGCATTTAAATCATTAAAACTATAGCAATATTTTTGGAGGTTTAATTTAGATGATTTATACCAGTGTATGTATAAATGTATAAACTGGGTAGTTTGAGCCCTGAATGCTGATTGGCTGACAGCCGTGGTATATCAGACCGTATGCCACGGGTATGACAAAACATTTGTTTGTAATTCTTTAATTACGTTGGTAACCAACTTATAATAGCAATAAGATATCTCTGGGGTTTGTGATATATGGCCAATATAACATGGCTAAAGGCTGTATCCAGGCACACCCACTCGTGTGTTATTGCTTCATTATCTCAACCCTAGAGTTGTGGGTTGAGGTCAGGATAATCCTTCTCCGTCTGAGTAATCCTTTTGGACCAATTTACTAATGACCATTCTGACTTCTCTATCTGACATATGACTGACTGGATGGAAGTCAAGTCTGATCAGTGGCGAGGGCAGTAACATGTAAGTGTAGACGTTTCTGGTTGATCTGAAATGTTGCATTTGTTACTGCATGAAATGTATGTGCATCCCAAATGGCACCCTATTGTTCTACTTTTGACCTGATGGGCCCAAAGTTAGTGCACTATATTGGGAGTAGGATTCCTTTTTGGGACAGACAAGAAAACGTCAGCAGGTTTGAACTTACCTATTTTATTGACGAGCTGGGTGAGTGTGAGGGAGTAGGCCTCAAGCTGAAGCTGAGCTGCCTGGATGTTCACCTTTACACTGGCCAGAGACTCTACAGGCTGGTGATCACAGAGGGAGAAATATACAGTGACATCAAGTGCATAGATCAGGGCTTTCCAACCCTCTTCCTGGAGATCTACCATCCTGTATGTTCAGTCCAACCCTCTTCCTGGAGATCTACCATCCTGTATGTTCAGTCCAACCCTCTTCCTGGAGATCTACCATCCTGTAAGTTCTCAGTCCAACCCTCTTCCTGGAGATCTACCATCCTGTAAGTTCTCAGTCCAACCCTCTTCCTGGAGATCTACCATCCTGTAAGTTCTCAGTCCAACCCTCTTCCTGGAGATCTACCATCCTGTATGTTCAGTCCAACCCTCTTCCTGGAGATCTACCATCCTGTAAGTTCTCAGTCCAACCCTCTTCCTGGAGATCTACCATCCTGTAAGTTCTCAGTCCAACCCTCTTCCTGGAGATCTACCATCCTGTAAGTTCTCAGTCCAACCCTCTTCCTGGAGATCTACCATCCTGTAAGTTCTCAGTCCAACCCTCTTCCTGGAGATCTACCATCCTGTAAGTTCTCAGTCCAACCCTCTTCCTGGAGATCCACCATCCTGTAAGTACTCAGTCCAACCCTCCTTTAGCACATCTGATTCTACGAAGTAACTGCTCACCAAGACCTTAAAGCTAAGAATCCTTAGTTTATACATCCATTTCTGGACTTGTATGATATACTGTAGACCCGCTGATTCTTGAAGAATATAACTTTTAAATGCCTCATGAGCCGAGATCAACTGTCATACTCATCAAAACCCAAGATATATACAGTATATATATATATAACAAAAAAAATATATATATATATTTGTGAACAACGTGAATGTAATCAAACACTGTATGGCTTCAAAACATGGTTAAAACGATCGTGTTGATATCATGCATGGTCAGTCCTTGCATCCATAGCTCAGTCTATGATTTTGAGAGTGGTTACATTTCTCCAGGCCCATCCCTCAGCTTTTTTACAAAAACAGAGGCGGGTAGGTCCGGCGACAGGACCAATCAGTTAGATGGGCATTTGATTTCTATAGAGGGGGGCAGGTTTTTTTCACGGGACCTCCACATTCTTTTGTGGGTGTTATAGTAAAGACCATAGGTGGCGCATGAGTTTCAAGTTTGGGGAAGCTTACAATTTATCCTACCATTTCTACTGATCTGCATGCCAGGTATGATTTTCAAATGCGTTATTTGAAATGGACCAGTTTAATTTCAATAATAACGTTTTAGTTTCTCAAAATCATTGTCAAGTGGTTAATCATAAAAACCTGAATAAAATTATAAAAATCTAAAAGTTCAAAATCAACTTATGCGAGAGCACCAGCCTCTGCCAAATGGACACATTGATACACTTTGAATAAAAAAACGAGTGTATGGAACCAGTGGTTGGAACCGAAAGTATTTTACAATAATTTTGTTCTCAACAGAACCATTATTTATTTTGTTCCATTTTACTGTTCCGACCAGCAAAATAAAGTAATGAACCGGTTCGAATCCAAAACAACTACCGGTTTATAGCATTCCTTTCTGTTCCTTTCTAAACCTCTGAAATCATTTTTTTGTTTTTATTTAGCTTGACATTAAATTACTTAGAGCAGCTTGTTATGGAGCTGGTAAGCTATTTAATCTATTTGGGAAAATCTGTATTATGGAAAAAGAGCAAATATTTTGCCATAACAGCATGGTTTAATCATAATGAAGACAAATACAAACACTATGCATTGTGCTAACAGTCACTATGGACGGACAAGTGTCAAGGCTAGATGTGACTGAACTTTTGTTGGTGGGGAGAGAGCGAGAGAGAGTGGAGGAGGAGGCTTGAAGCGCTCAGCACCTTGTTATGACATGCATTACCTGAAATAGCCCCACAGAATTAGTAGGAGCGGCATCTATTAAGGAACTTGGAATGTATTTGAACTTCCGAGAGTTGGCTTAAAGTTGGATCAGATCTAGCTAGCTAGCTAACAAACTTGTGTGCGCAGAGCAGAACTAGAATTAAAAACACGTCTGACCTTTTTGTAGTTAATAAATACAATGTGAAACATGACAACCATAGTATCCTTAACTAGTTTATCCATTCTTCTCGAATTAAAAAAATCTCTCTCCCTAATTTCTGAATCACGTGTTTTGGTTATACCTCTACATTGAGTTGTGCTTGTGCCTGGGTAGTGTGGTTGATTAGTGACTGTGTTTTGCTTATACCTCTGCGTTCGTCTGGGTTTGTGCCTGAACAGTGTGGTTCTCCTGCTCAGCCAGCTGCTGCAGGGTTATGTCTACAGATGAGCTGAGCTGGGCAGACAATGTCCTCGTGTGCTTGCCCTGGGTTAGGGTGGCCTTGGCCTCCTGGGCTCAGAGAAAAACACAGACAGAGGAATACGAAGAATAAAGGAAAGAGGCAAATGAACATGGTTCCGAGGGGTGAGGTGTGTTATGTGAATGGAATCTCATTGCTCAACCCACAGGGTGAGTTGGAAACATAGCTCACGCATGCACACACGCACAACACACACACATCTATGCCCCCCTACACCCATACTTACTTTAGACAGAGCATTTGCGGTGTGTTTTGCTTCTTGAGCGGTAGTGTTGGAGAGGGTAGCGCTCTCCAAGGCAGGCCTAAGGACTCGCTTGGTCTGGTTCACCTTCTTACTGACGTCTTCCAGAACCTTCTCCCTCAGCAGCCTCTCCCTCTTCAGAGCAGCCTTCGTCTGGGCCTGCCTTTGAGGCCACTCTCTCTGCATGTCTGAGGGATGGAGAGGGGCAACGCAGGTTGGCCAGCGACATGGCTACAGAAGTGATAATAACTGACAATGGGTAGTGTAGGACTATTCTATTTTATTTCACACAATCTATGTACTAGTAACACAGTTGGTGAGAAAATATTCCTTCTAAGTTCCATTCCACTTTATTCCATTTTACTCAGATTCCCCTGATGACATTTCCAACAACAAATCCGAAGTGGCGCCTTGTTTATTTTTTATATTTTTTTATAAACAGTGAACATATTATTATAATGAATTGAAGACTGTGAAACTGAAAGTGCATTTGAGACCACAATCGCAGATGCTCTTACTCCCCACACAAAATGACAAGGGGAGCGTAACAGGGTGAGACACATTCGTAATGGTTACATTTGGGTTATAGTTGTTTTTCTCAGTATTGTTTTTTTCTCTTGATTTGATTGGAATAACTCTGTCGCCTGCTATTGCAGTGATGGGGATGCAAAAACTAAGCAAACTGTCGGAAATGTAAAACAACAGAAATGGAAACAAATACAAAATGCTGTAAATGTCACCTTCCAGTTCTCTCCGCAGGGTAATGGCCTTTGACTCCACTTCCTTCCCTGTCACCACCGATGACAGGGCAATGACCTTTGACCCCTGGGCTTGAACTGTCAGCTGCAGAGGCACCAGGGATGGAGAGAGAAGGGGGAGTGAACCTCACAGACCCTCAGGGACATGAGTGACATTAGACTGCACAACAACCTGACCAGAAGCATCTACCATCTACTGCAATGTTTCCGAACTCCAGTTCTCCAGTTCTACCCCTACAGTAGCCTACAATTTTTATTAAGCCCAGACAAACACACCTGATTCCACTTCATCAAATCATCAAATTCCAAATCATCAAGCCCTCTGTGAGCTGAATCAGGTGTGTTTGTCTGGGGCTACAACAAACATGTACTGTTGGGGGTACTCAACAGGCAGGGGGGGAGGGGCAACGAGCTCTGGGGGCTCATGTGCCTGTCATCGATGTCACACAGTAACCCCTGTTTTTTGGGCTTCAAGAATGTGACTGATCAAAGTGCCTCAGGCTTTGAAAAATACATTATTGAACTGATTAAAAATAAGGGGATATCGGTGAACAAATGCTGTGTTCAACGCTATGACGGCGCCAGTGCAATTAGACAGAGCCTAAAGCTTTGTTCTTAGGTAGTTCTTTACTAGTTTTAGTTTAGAAAACGATCTCTCGATGGTTAAAAACAGCTTGATTACCATAGCAACATGAATGAAACTGGGCAGAAGGAAGTGGTGATAAGCAATTCTGCAACATATTTAAATGAGCCTCAACAGGTTACGAAAAGAGCCAATAGCCAATAAATTGGCAGATGCGGACAGACTATCTTTTTTAACAGTTCTTGAAGGCCCCAAAAAAAAGTGGTTTGCGATTTCGTTCATACTGGCGTTGTGTGTCGGGCCCGTCGGGCCTGCAACCTAGGCCTAAAGGCCGTGGTGAAAATATTTGACCACAAAAATACAAGGCGACGCAGTCGCATACTGGAGCTACTACAGACAAGCACAGACACATAGCATACTGGAGCTACTACAGACAAGCACAGACACATCGCATACTGGAACTACTACAGACAAGCACAGACACTTAGCATACTGGAGCTACTACAGACAAGCACAGACACATAGCATACTGGAGCTACTACAGACAAGCACAGACACATAGCATACTGGAACTACTACAGACAAGCACAGACACATAGCATACTGGAGCTACTACAGACAAGCACAGACACATAGCATACTGGAGCTACTACAGACAAGCACAGACACACAGCATACTGGAGCTACTACAGACAAGCACAGACACATAGCATACTGGAGCTACTACAGACAAGCACAGACACATAGCATACTGGAGCTACTACAGACAAGCACAGACACATAGCATACTGGAGCTACTACAGACAAGCACAGACACATAGCATACTGGAGCTACTACAGACAAGCACAGACAAATCGCATACTGGAACTACTACAGACAAGCACAGACACATAGCATACTGGAGCTACTACAGACAAGCACAGACACATAGCATACTGGAGCTACTACAGACAAGCACAGACACATAGCATACTGGAACTACTACAGACAAGCACAGACACATAGCATACTGGAGCTACTACAGACAAGCACAGACACATAGCATACTGGAGCTACTACAGACAAGCACAGACACACAGCATACTGGAGCTACTACAGACAAGCACAGACACATAGCATACTGGAGCTACTACAGACAAGCACAGACACATAGCATACTGGAGCTACTACAGACAAGCACAGACACATAGCATACTGGAGCTACTACAGACAAGCACAGACACACAGCATACTGGAGCTACTACAGACAAGCACAGACACATAGCATACTGGAGCTACTACAGACAAGCACAGACACATAGCATACTGGAGCTACTACAGACAAGCACAGACACATAGCATACTGGAGCTACTACAGACAAGCACAGACACATAGCATACTGGAGCTACTACAGACAAGCACAGACACACAGCATACTGGAGCTACTACAGACAAGCACAGACACATAGCATACTGGAGCTACTACAGACAAGCACAGACATATAGCATACTGGAGCTACTACAGACAAGCACAGACACATAGCATACTGGAGCTACTACAGACAAGCACAGACACATAGCATACTGGAGCTACTACAGACAAGCACAGACACATAGCATACTGGAGCTACTACAGACAAGCACAGACACATAGCATACTGGAGCTACTACAGACAAGCACAGACACATAGCATACTGGAGCTACTACAGACAAGCACAGACATATAGCATACTGGAGCTACTACAGACAAGCACAGACACATAGCATACCGGAGCTACTACAGACAAGCACAGACACATAGCATTTTTTTCCTAAGAGACATAAAGAGAAAAAGAGACAGTCACAGAGAGAGATGCCACAAGGAATACTTCAGGAGAATTGTTAGGCTATTTGATGTGTAATGTTTTTAATAAAAAGTGTATAAATAGCAGCTAAATATGAGCTATAGATAGTAGGCTACACTGCATAATAAAACGATCCCTAGTAAGCTAGTGTTTTGAGGGTGGACTGACTGTACTTTTTGGCATTAATCGGATGGGTTTAGGCACCACAACTTTCCATCCAAGCTGGGAGAGAGCGCAAGGATGGATCAGGTCGTGCAGGTTCAGGTAGGCTATACAGGACAGTTGTATATTCTAGAAAAATCTATTGGTAGCTTATTAGTATGCAGTTGCATCGAAAATGTATTTTACAATCTGCATTGTTTGATTTTCCAACTTGTATTACTGAACAAGTAATTACATTATTGCCGCCAGCCAACAGTCTAAATGTCAGCATTGCAGCTCCTTGTATAGCTTTGTGAATTATCAGGCTTAACATGTAGTTTACAGACTGACACTGCATGTGAATTATGTGTCAGTTATTTTGTCTAATGGTACAGTGTATTCTGTTTGTTGTTGTTAGCACCATTTCACCAGGTCAAATTTCGGGTTGCATATAAATAAATAAATAAAGGCAATTCTGACATCATGATCTACTGTAGTGATAAAGCCCCCTTTACCTTGTGCATGTCCTGTACGGCAGCAAGGTTCTTGTGGGCGGTCTGTATTCGAGGCTCCATCTCCTCTCTGATCTTACTGGCCAGTTCTTCTTTAGACTGGACATGGAACGCCAGCTCAGATGTCCTGTTGCTCAGCTCAACACCCTGAGGGAAGGGACGCACAGCAGTGATCCATTCATCCATCATTCCATCCATCCATCCATTCCTTCAGTCAGTCAACTTGAGAGTACAATTAATTTTTGTTACCCCTGACCCTCGTAGCCACTGACCTCTGTTTGGTTGGCACCCGATCTTAGGCTGGGGTCTGATTGGTTGGTTCCTGATGTGGGGTTGGGCATCTTTTTGGACAGCTCCAATATGGAGGATGTGAGGTTAACAAAGGCAACCATGATCTCAGCAGACTCCTCCTCCAGAGACAGCTGAATGGCTAGAGTTTCATTCACCTGGGCCGTCAAATTCTCCTTCATCTGCTGCATGTCTGCCATTCTGAAAGAGAGATAGAAAGAGAGAGAGATAGAAAGGGAGAGAGCGAGAGAGAGAAAGAAAGGGGAGGGTGAAGAGGGAGAGAAAGAGGTTAGATCGTTCAGTGTTTTGATTCCCTCATATTTATCAATGGACACATGTGTGCACACACACACACTTCCTGCTTTCTACCCACCCACCCACCAAATTGCTCTGAAAGAATGACAGAATTCCCCAGAACCAAGCAGACTAGTGCTGGTATGAAGGAAATCAATTTCAAGTTTCTTGCCTCCCACCAATTCCCATCGAGGCGTGGCCACCAGAGGGATTTGCATTTTTTCGTTGAGCGTTTGGGATAATCCTCAGAGCAATCTCATGCTAAGCGATGCTGCTCCTTCCATGCTGCTACTCCATGAAAGCAGCCCCTGAAAGCAATAGGCTTAAAGAGGAAGGAATAGAGCAGTTCCCCTGTGTCTAAATGTCTTACTTTCTCAACCAGTGTGCCTTAAAGAGCTGCAAAAAAAGAGGCATGTGTATGACATTTTGTTGTGGGGCACCGCTACAGCTAACTAAACCACTTCTGGGCCCTGTTTGGGAAAAATATATAGAGTGACAGAGGAGCAACAAAATTGTGGAAATTAGGTACTGTGTTCAGATATTGCTTCAAGGGGCAAGGAACATCTCTTAGGGCACGGCTGTTTTTATCCTTGCTCTGTGCAGGTTAACAGGCTTTTTCGCACCTTATGTGGAGCCTTTAAAGAGAGACAGTGTTGGAGGGATGGTGCAGGCAGGAAAGCGAGAGAGAAAGAGAGAGAGAGGGGAAGAGATAAAGACTGTGTTTCTGCGCGTGTACTGTGTAGGTGTGTCTGAGAATGAATGACCGATATTTTGTTTTCGTGTCAAATCTCCAGTTGGCATCCCATCCCTTATAGGATTAGTTGACACATAAACAAAAAAGACAATAATTTAACTCAGTGGTAATTATTTTTTCCGGTGTTCTCTGCAGTGCACATTACATTGAGCGTAATAAAAAATAAAAAAATACAATCAATACATAATAGTACATAGGGTTATACAAACAATAGCTGTATCCCTAGAGCAGTAAAAAATATACATACAGTACATACGGAAAGTATTCAGACCCTTTCACTATTTCCACATTTTGTTACGTCACAGCCTTATTCTAAATTTAATTAAATAGTGTCCCCCCCCCCCTCTTCAATGTACACACAGTACCCCATAATGACAAAGCGAAAACAGATTTTTTTAAATTTTGGCAAATTTATAAAAAATATATAAACAGAAATACCTTATTTACATAAGTATTCAAAACGTTTGCTTTGAGACTCGAAGTTGAGCTCAGGTGCATCCTGTCTCCATTGATCATCCTTGAGATGTTTCTACAACTTGATTTGGAGTCCACCTCTGGTAAATTCAATTGATTGGACATGATTTGGAAAGGCACACACCTGTCTATATAAGGTCCTACAGTTGACAGTGCATGTCAGAGCAAAAACCAAGCCATGAGGTCGAAGGAATTGTTTGGAACCACCAAGACTCTTCCTAGAGCTGGACGCCCGGCCAAACGGAGCAATCAAGGGAGAAGGGCCTTGATCAGGGAGGTGACCAAGAACCCGATGGTCACTCTGACAGAGCTCCAGAGTTCCTTTGTGGAAATGGGAGAACCTTCCAGAAGGACAACCATCTCTGCATCACTCCACCGATTAGGCCGTTATGGTAGAGGGGCCAGACGGAAACCACTCCTCAGTAAAAGGCACATACCAGCCCGCTTGGAGTTGGATTATGGTTGGTTTAGTTTTCCTGGTTGATATTATTATGATGCTTGCCTGTTGTGAAGTAATCTGTTCATCTTTAGCTTCTCGTCTGACTGCAGTTTTGATGTTTAATGCCCCCCCCACGCAATGACTGTGATGATCAGCTGTTTTTTCATGAGATGCCGTTCTACCCTGAGGAGAACCCACAGGAATGAGTGGCACTGTGCCTTGTTAAAGTATTTACCAGTAAGGGTAATGGGATAAGGTTTGAGGCACACTGGTTTCCTGGGTGTTCTCTTTTCGTTTGAGTTTCTAATTTTAGTATAGATACCTCCCTTTTGAGAGACATGTGTAAAATATTGTTAACTATCATGAATAAGTGATAAAAGGAGTGGTAGTGTAGTAGAATTGTACTATGTCTCTTTCTGCTTTTTCAGTTTCTCACACTTATCATATGTTTGACCTGTTGCATACTTAGAAATGTGCCTGTTGTAGACAGACACGGTGTCTGAGCTTTGTTCTCACAAGGTCAGCGGGAGTGGAAATATTGGCTGAACGCCCAGACTGTGGTTGCCAGGTGATCTCCTCCTCTGCAGTCGGTCACTGGGAGCAAAACGCTTTGCTGAGAAAGGATGCACTTGGCTATCTTTGTGTAACCTGAAGCGATGGTATAAATATACTGATGGGGGAAAAACCTCATCAGAGCTTCTGACTAAACTCCACGAGGTGCTGTTTGTCTGTAATCTATCCACTGGCGTGAATGAACTTAAATTAATTTAAGCTTGACATTGGGGTCCTTAGTGGTCATTTCCATGACACCTGTTTGTATTTTCCTTTTGTATACATTTATTTTCATCACTATCTGAACACATAACGATCCACTTGGACTGGCCGACCAAGAGGTCAAGAAAGGTAGAACTGGCCTTGGACCAAGGTAAGGTTGTTGCCTCCCTAGGCACATGTACATTCAACACCTAGGCACATATGCTGATTTCTCACATAGATGCACATCTTAAATCAGGTTACATACCAGTTAACTAGTCCCAAGACCCGTAGACATAACGAGTGCAGCAAAATCAGTAGGCTGGTTATTGGTTTCGTAACAATGCATATAGAATGGTGAGAATCGCAATACATATATTGGCACCTAAGTATTGTGATGAAAGTGGGAAGTCCCTGGCAATTCCCAGCCCGTGTGTGATGCCTAGTTACTCACTGCTCCGTGAGGTTGCTGATGTATTCCTCAATAGAGTTGTCCTCCAGTAGGTCCATCAGGAGAGAGTAGGTCTGGTTGGAGGCCATGAAAGCTTTGGTCGCTATAGACTCTATATGACCAGCCATCTCTGTGTGACTGAAAGATGGAGAAAGAAGGAGACAGGGAATCGTATAAAATATATATACACTACCGTTCAATAGTTAGGGGTCACTTAGAAATGTCCTTGTTTTTGAAAGAAAACACACATCAAATTGATCAGAAATACAGTGTAGACATGGTTAATGTTGTAAATTACTATGGTAGCTGATTTTTTATGGAATATCTACAGTTGAAATCGGAAGTTTACATACACTTTGGTTTGAGTCATTAAAACTTGTTTTTCAACCACTCCAGAAATGTCTTGTTAACAAACTATCGTTTTTGCAAGTCGATTAGGACATCTACTTTGTACATGACACAAGTAATTTTTCCAACAATTGTTTACAGACAAATTATTTCACTGATAATTCACTGTACCACAATTCCAGTGGGTCAGAAGTTTATATACACTAAGTTCACTGTGTCTTCAAACAGCTTGGAAAATTCCAGAAAATTATATAATGGTTTTAAAAGCTTCTGATAAGCTAATTGTGTGCCTCTTTGCTTGACATGATGGGAAAGTCAAAAGAAATCAGCCAAGGCCTCAGAAAACAAATTGTGGACCTCCACAACTCTTGTTCATCCTTGGGAGCAATTTCCAAACGCCTGAATGTACTTTGGTCTGAAAAGTGCAAATCAATCCCAGAACAACAGCAAAGGACCTTGTGAAGATGCTGGAGGAAACAGGTACAAAAGTATCTATATCCACAGCAAAACGAGTCCTATATCGACATAACCTGAAATGCTGCTCAGCAAGGAAGAAGCCACTGCTCCAAAACCTCCATAAAAAAAAGCCAGACTACGGTTTGCAACTGCACATGGGGACTTTTTCGGGAAATGTCCTCTGGTCTGATGAAGCAAAAATAGAACTGTTTGACCATAACACATATTTCATAGTTTTGATGTCTTCAGTAATATTCTACAATGTAGAAAATTGTTTTTAAAAAATGAAGAAAAACCCTTGAACGAGTAGGTGTCCAAACCTTTGACTGGTACTGTATATATATATATATATGGGTCTGACTACCACACCTGAGTTCAAATAGTATTTATTATATCAATTACTTCAGCTTTGCTAATCTTGTGCTGCAACGGAACCAATGGAATAGACCCGAATATGCAAACACTGACAGCGCTCATATGGAACTCCAGGCAAGTTTGATGAAACAGCTCAATGTATTTGACAGAAAACCAACAGGTCTGCTGAGCACAAGTCAAACGGATTCCAGTTATCTCGTCGATCACTCTACTTCCTCTCAATAGACCGAATGGGCATTCATTCAGCATATTCAGAGGCTTTGTACTGTTGTCATTGACAGAGGGTGTCGGTGGCAGGCCAGCCATTGTGCGACTGACAGACGGAAGAGGCAGTGCCTCTATTAGAGGAAGATGACCTTTGTGTGTCGTAATTGGCCACTTAGTCTATTGACCTCCAGTGACTTACCTTTTCATAAGTATCTCTGATTCGTTCACCGCAGAGTTCCAGCGGTTGGGCACAGGTGTCATCTTGAAAGGGATGACCTTTGGGAAAGCAGAGCAAAGTGGGAAGAACTGAAACGGTGCAGTCTCATAGACAAAAGAAAACTGGAGGACAACGTTTATACAGTATGATCTTTATAGGCTGACATCAGTTGCTATTTTAAACCTGAATTGTGACCATGCACAGTTGTCTGCTGACCTTAGATGAACAATGTTCAACTCAAAGTAGGCTGACTCAGAACTCACTGTTCAATAGGCATTTCAAGAAGACATACTGAAGGCTGCAATTACACACATTCACTCACTAATGTATACAGCGGCAAGGTTTTTCTGTTGTGACACAGTAGATAAATGTTGACTATTTTACCTTGTGACATTTATTTGGGGAACATTCTAATAATTGAATCGCAATACATGACACACACACTACTCTTCCTATTTTGGAGTCGTTCTACTTGTTAATGTGGAATGGCATTGCTCTGGCTCCAGGCTTGCCCAAACGACTGGGGAGGTAAGTTAAATGCACGGCACGAACGAACACACACACGCACGCACGCACGCACACACACACACACACACACACACACACACACACCTGAAGCACTGCCAAAACAAGCTCTCTCATTTCCCCAGAACCACATAACATGGCAGCCATATTCATAATAGAATTCCAAGCTGACGCTGTTAAGCGTGAAGATACCGGGGAAAGCTTGAGCTGTAGCATAACAAATCATTCATTTCAGCCGAGAGTTAGTCAGAGAAACGGTGTGCTCACTCACTCGATTTTTAGAGATATGGAGCTTCACATTGAGAAATACTGTGCTTTAGGGATCCCTATTGATCAATGCATTTGAACCTCTACTGAATAGCCACTAGTAACTCAGTTTTTTTTTCAAATGAAAAAATGCCAAAATACTTTAAATTGATAAATAACTGCAGACCTCGCTAAGAGTGATCACTATATGTTCATGTATGCTACTGCAATGTCAACTGAATAAATATATAAACGCAACATGCAACAATTTATACGATTTTACAGAGTTACATTTCATATCAGTAAATCAGTCAATTGAAATACATTCTTTAGGCCCTAATCTATGGATTTCACATGACTGGGAATACAGATATTGTATGCATCTGTAGTAAGGTAGGGGCGTGGATCAGAAACCCAGCCAGTATCTGGTGTGACCACCATTTGCCTCATGCAGCGTGTCACATCTCCTTCTCATAGAGTTGATCAGGCTGTTGAGTGTGGCCTGTAGACTGTTGTCCTACTCCTCTTCAATGGCTGTGTGAAGTTGCTGGATGTTGGCGGAAACTGGAACACGCTGCCGTACATGTCGATCTAGAGCGTCCCAAACATGCTCAGTTGCAGTCAGGTCAAGACCCTGGTGAGGACGCCCGAGCACGCAGATGCGCTTCCCTAAGACTGTTTCTGAAAGTTTGTGCAGAAATTCTTCTGTTGTGCAAATTCACAGTTTCATCAGCTGTATGGGTGGCTAGTCTCAGACGATTCCGCAGGTGAAGAAGCTGGATGTGGTGTGTATACACGTGGTCTGCAGTTGTGAGGATGGTTGGACTGTCAAATTCTCTAAAATGACTGCGGCGGCTTATGGTAGAGAAATTAACATTCAATTCTCTGGCAGGACATTCCTGCAGTCAGCATGCCGATTGCACACTCCCTGAAAACTTGAGACATTTGTGGCATTGTGTTGTGTGACAAACCTACACATTTTAGAGTGGCCTTTTATTGTCCCCAGCACAAGGTGCACCTTTGGAATGATCATGCTGTTTAATCAGCTTCTTGATATGCCACACCTGTCAGGTGGATGGATTATCTTGGCGAAGGAGAAATGCTCTCAAACAGTGATATTAAGAAAATTGAGCACACAATTTGAGAGCGTATTGAACATTTCTGGGATCTTTTATTTCAGCTCCTGAAACATGGGACCAACACGTTTATAGTTTTGTTCGGCATTCATTTATGAATAATTCAAATGACAGTCATTGATGAGTCAGAGACAGTGTTGTGTCCCAAATGGCTCCCTGTTCCCTACATTGTGCACTTCTTTTTTTGTTGTTGACCAGGGCCCATGTCATTGGTCGAAAGTAGTGCACTATGCAGGGAATGGGGTGCCATTTGGGACAGAGACGGTGTGAGAGTAAATGTCCCACTGACCATGTTGTCCAGGTCCAGAGTTGCCTGCGTCAGCTGGTTCTGTGCACTTCTAACCACAGACACAGAGTCAGCAAGGGTCCTGCACAATGTTCTCCACCCTTCCTCCTGCTCTTCCTCCATGCTGGCGCTACAGTTCATAGCGGTGGCAACAGTGTGCAGCTGAGCTGAGAGAGTGTGTGTAGACATCTCCAGGAGTGCAAACTGTTTGACAAAGGCTTCTTTTGCCTCTGCGGGGAATCAAAGAAACAGATGTGAGCAAACTTCAAAATATACAGCATGGATCAGTAAACGGATCCTTTGGATTCCATTTCAATAGTATTGTTATTTGGGACACAAGGCCTGCCAACCCCTTTGTAGAATGATTTGTAGTGGAACCGTTGCATTTTATCATGGCCTGCATATTGTAAATTCTTAGACTGAACTCACTGCACAGTGAGTCCAGGTGCCTTTGGTTGTTGTTCTGGTTTTATTGTCGTCTCATAATGTTAACTGCTGTGCGCCTAGCTAATGTGACATTCTGGGTCTATTTGTGAGAGGAGGGTCATTACCGCTTTGTTCGCTCTGTGAGATGATAAACTGTGTCTGTGTGCGTGTATACTGTTCTGTCTCGGTGCTCCACAGAGTCCCCCCCTCCTAGCCTAGCGTTATTGGACCACACAGAGCAGAATGTCCCACCAACGAAGACTAGTGGCGTACCAAAGTAGGGTGGGCAGCGGTTGGACTGCCATAATCCTGATTATAGCTTTAATCATAATGAGGTACAGGGATTAAAAGATGTGCTTGCTGCATCTCTGTCATACAAATAGGGATTAAGTTGCCTGTACACATCCCTGCCTGCCTTGTTCTGTATTGTTGGGACTCAGCCTCCATTCTGTCCATATCAATGAACCTGTAAGCCTTTTATGGTACTCCCCCCCCCCCCCCCTGCTCATATAATAATGAGAAATTCCGTTAATTGTGGAGAGATGATTGTTAGGCTGGTTGACTGCTGATTCAGTCTCGTTCTATCCCATTATGTTGGGTTATATCTTTAACCATGTCTAGCTGAACAGTCAGCGAGGCATATGGACAGTCATTCTGGGTGTGATTTGGCGTCACCTGCTCTAGGTCTACTTGATCCACAGAATGGGACGGCGTGATGGTATTGCAATCTACAATGTGAGATGGGCTATACGTCAGGTATAATGGCCAAATGAGAGTACAGTGGTATACTGCATTGGCAGTGGGATTTCCGATTTCCTGACTGGTTGGTTGAGAATAACAAACTGTCACAGAGTTTTCTGATTGATCGAGTGGAATGAGTGAGTGGGTGGGGTGCTGATTGTTTACCTTGGATAGCCAGGAAGTCCTCCAGCGCATTGGGCAGGCTGTCCTCCCCCTGGTGGCCACGCTCGTGATGCTGGCGCACGTGATACTCGCGCACGTGATGCTGGCGTCCGGAGCCATTCCGGCAGTCGAAGCGTGCCAGGAGCTTCTCCAAATCCTGCAGCCGTGCCTTCAGCTTCCCTGCCTGTATGGGAAAACACCAGAACACCAAACAATGGAGGTTTGGTGGGGGAGATTGTCAATGATGAGAATACAAATACAAATCTGCACTCTGCACTGCACTGCAACTTTTCGATCCCAAACTGGTTCCTAACAAAGATAAGGTTTCCTCTCAGATCCAGGATCTGGAAAGGTTTTGTATAGGTGTATGCACTTCCCCCTTTTAAAGGCCCAGTGCAGTCAAAAACTTGATTTCCTGTGTTTTATATATATTTCCACACTGATGTTGTAATAATACGGTAAAATGTTGAAAATGATGATACTGCCCTTTTAGTGTTAGAGCTGTTTGAAAAAAACACCTGGAATTTCAGCTTGTAAATGAGTAATAGACCAACAGGAAAGAGTTCCACACCTCTCTGCCAACAACAGCTAGTTTTCAATTGTCCCCTCCCCACTAAGACCACACTCAGACTGTCCGAGCAAAGTTCTTGCTTGAGAAATTGCTCTTTACTAAGAAGATATTTGTTTTTCATATTTTGACATTTTAATTGAAAACAACTTAATTGTTCCCCAGAAGTGATTAGATATTGAAATAAAACAAAATGGCTGCGATGGACTTTTTTCAACACGAGATTGTCAATGAAAGCAGATGACAACATGATCCCACAGTGGCCAATAACAAATCACACCCAGCCATATTTACAGTGTATTCAATCTCATTCAAAACACAGAGATAGACAATCTACTCTTAACGTAGATGTTTATCTTAACGTGAAACCGATTGTACATTTTAAAAGCAATACTCTCTGTGCAGTGGGAGCAGGGCAAGCTCAACCCTAAGCACAGTTTCATACATTGGTTGTCAATTCTTAAGTGGACTTTGCTTTTGCATGAGCTTCCAGGCCTCGATGATTAAGGCATATTACTGGCTGGGGAGCCATACGTTTTTGGAGTAGGCAATTAGCAGGCTCAACCTGTGTGTGAGTGTGTGTCGCTGCTAAACACGAGCAGGTGAGGAGGTACAGATGTCCTATCTTAATTTGATCACTCTGTTGTCGCAGAGAATTGTCCTGTGCAGCAGAAAATGATATTTGTGGTGAATTGAAGGTTTAAAAAGGCTTCAAAAGTTTGTAATTTTCACATAAAAATTTTAGTGGATTTGCCCTTCCGAAAAATGCATCAATCCCTTTAAACATGTCCTTTATAATTATAATCCACATAATAATTCACATGTCCTGTTGCTGCAGGATTATTTGTCTGCTGTGAGAAATTGGTCAAATGAAGATAGTACATCTGTAGGTGGAGAGGGCATTTATAATACCACTTCTCTTTCACTCTCCTTGGTAGACACTCAGCCACATTCACTTTAAAAACCTGTAATTTGGACACTTCAGCCCACCCAGAGGTAGAATCTGTTATTATATTACGGTAAGAGCAACAATAACTCCACACACAACACAATATGGTATCTTGCAGTTGTTGTTTTTGAAACGTACATGAACAAAAGGAACATACTGTAACAAAAGGATTTCTCCCCCTTTTTCTATACTGTAGTGCTCCCTCTATGGTTACATTCTATCCACCCCCCCCCCCTTTTTTTCTCTCCTGTCTTTACAAGGGAGGAAGGTGTGTAGAAAAGAAAAAAAAGAGGTGAGATACGAGAGCGAGAGATGAAGAGATGTGAGAAAAAGAGACTGCATGGTAGAGAGAAAGAGATGAGAGAAAGAGACTGGTAGGTAGAGCAAAGTCATTTTATGGGCTCTGAGCAGACCGGACCCAGGTTTCCTCTGAATTGCTAACGCTGTGGAAATCACAGCAGTCTTTCCCAGGTACACAAATTGTTTGCTAGAGAAAAAAACACAAACCACTTCAGCAAGAATAAGCATATGTACGGAAAGTACCAAACTCTGCTATTGGCTTTGCCTGCAGAGAAAAGCCACTGTATAGCGTTTAGAACATAAGGCTCCCTATATAGTGCAGTTCACTACTTTTCTGGCCAAATGTAGTGCACTATATAGGGATTAGGGTTCCATTTGGGCCGCACATGGTCTATTTCTGTATCTTCACATTGACTTCAGTCTGACTGTTAACTTACCTTAGTTGTTTAAATAAGGAGGCCAGATGGCCACGATTGTTAGACTACAAAGGCATTATTGGGTAGGACTTTGAATAGCTGACTTTTGTTTTGGAGCAAATGGCATTATGCAGTGGTGATAACAGCACCGATTACCTATGGAGATTTACCCCACAGACAGGCTGAGAAGCAGACTGGGAAACAGACGGATAGGGATTCTGGCAAAAAAGGAGGTAAACTGACACAGAGAAGAAGATGGAGAGACTGACAGCCTTACGAAGGCACGCGCACACTCTTACCTCCTCCTTGACTAGCCCGTAGCAGATGGGGCACTCTTCACACTGGTGCGTGGCTCTGTTGTGGAAGTAGTTGAGCTCACACTGGTCACACTTGTACCCCACGAAGCCCTGGCGGCAGGGACAGGTGCCGTTGGTGTGGCACTGCATGGAGCGGGAACCCATAGGGTCGCAGTTACAGGCTGAGAGGGACAGGGGAGGGGGAGTGGACATGGTACAGGTGGACAGAGGGAGGCAGGGGTGGACAGGGGGCAGGGGACATGAATGTCAGAGAGGGGTGACACAATGAAAGTATTCAAAATTACATGCTTGCGTTTAGCTTTTTTTTTTTTTACTTATTGTTATCAGAATTACTTGATTTAGCATATATTTTGGCCTGTCTTAGTATTTGACACACAGGGACTTCTAGACCCAATCACAGTATAGGCTACAGTAGCTACCTCTGCAGCCTCGTGAGGAGAAACCAAAGAAGCCCATACGACAGGTGCTGCACAGCCGCCCCTCCAGTCCCGGCTGACACACACACTGCCCTGTGATTGGGTGGCACCCCGCGGAAGACGAGCCAATGGGGTTACAGTTGCACCTTAGAAACAGTCGATGTAAAAAGTGATTCACGTACAGTAATAATTATTAACAAGACAAAACAGAACTACAGTATAAAGTATAGAGTCAGAAACATGTATATGAAAGCACTATTCTAATCCATATAGATTAGTGCGGAATCCCTGGAGAAATCCCTGTACCTCTCACAGCCTACTCCAGGCTGCAGGTTGAAGAAGCCGACTGAGCACTGGCCACAGTCTCGCCCTGTCACATGACTAAGGCACTGACAACTTCCGGTCTGGGGGTCACAGTCCTCCAACAACCCAGAAGTCCCTGCAGGACTGCAGTCGCAGGCTGGGTGAAGACACAACCACATGTCAACCACACATCAACCACGCAACCTCACATTAATTACAGTATCAAAAAGTACGGTGGCCTAAACACACACACATACAGTACATGATCAAAACAGAACACAATTCAAACACAGTCTCCAAAAAGTGACATGAATCATATCCATCACAGAAAAATTACACTAATTAAACACAGTATAAAAAATGTCTGTGACAAGCCTGACAAAACACTGAAGCTTATCCCTATATCAATGTTGCAGACACTGCTGTGATCAATTATTTCCCACCCTCTATCCATTCACTCGATCTTCAATCCATTCACTTTATCTTCTAATCTATCCCTTCACTCTATTCAACATTTACATTTTTGTCAGAGGTGGCAGAACTGAGTTCTCGGGTTGGGGTGTAAGGTTTAAGCATAGCTTGAAGGTATGGAGGGGCAGTTCAACTTGCTGCTCCGTACGCAAGTACCATGGTCTTTTAGTGGTTATGAGCTTCGACTGGAAGCCAGTGGAGTGTGCAGAGGAGCGGGGTGACATGGGAGAACTTGGGAAGGTTTAACACAAGGCGGGCTGCAACGTTCTGGATAAGTAGCAGGGGAGTCCAGCCAACAGCGAGTGACAGTGACTGGATAAGGACCTGAGCCACTCCTTGTGTAAGTTAGGGTTGTACTCTACAAATGTTTATAGAGCATGAACCTGCAGGAGCGAGTCACTGCTTTTATGTTTGCAGAGAACGACAGGGTTTTGTCCAGGGTCATGCCAAGTTTCTTTGTACACTGGGAAGGGGACACCGTTGAGTTGTCAACAGTGATGGAGAGGTCTTGAATGGTCAGGCCTTCCCCGGAAGGAAGAGCAGCTCCGTCTTGTCGAGGTTGAGCTTGAGGTGGTGGGTCGCAATACAAGCTAAGATATCTGCCAGGAACGCAGAGATGCGTGTTGCCACCTAGGTGTCAGAAGGGGGAAGGAGAAAAGTAGTTGAGTGTCATGTGCATAGCAATGATAAGAGAGAACATATGAGGATATGACGGAGCCGAGTGACTTGGTGTATAGATAGAAGAGGAGAGGGACTAGAACCAAGCCCTGGGGGACACCAGTAGTGAGAGTATGTGATGTAGAGACAAAGCCTCTCTACGTCACCTGGTAGGAGTGGCCTACCAGGTGACGGATGCAATCCAAAAGTGTGCAGAGCCTTAGACGCCCAGCCCTGAGAGGGTGGAGAGGAGGATCTGACAGTTCACAGTGTCAAAGGCAGCAGATAGATCTAGGATGAGAACAGAGGAGAGAATGTTAGCTTTGACAGTGGGGTGAGCCTCCGTGACACACAAAAGAGCAGTCTCGGTTGAGTGCCCTGTCTTGAAGCCTGATGGGTTAGGGTCAAGAAGGTCCTTCTGAGAGTGATAGCGAGAGAGTTGGTCAGAGACAGTACCCTCAAGTGTTTTGGAAAGAAAATAAGGGATACTGGTCTGTAGTTTTTGATGACAAAGGAGTCGAGGAGAGCGATTCAGCGATTCAGGGGAGCGATTCAGGCAGGGGACGCAGCCAGTGGTCAGGGATGAGTTGATGGAAGTGATGAATGGGAGACGGGAGGAGGGGATGGGGTTGAGCGCGCAGGGTTGTCGGGCAGCCAGACCTCACTAGTTGCAGGATTTCATCTGGAGAGAGAATCCTCTGAGGTTCATAGTCTAGACAGGAATAAAGTACAACAATCCTTCTCTTTGTAGGGTGTGTCTTGTCTGGCCTGTGTGCCTGGCTGTATGTGAGCTGGAACAATGCAGAGGCAGAGCAGGCCGTTTATCTGTGAGGTGTCTGTGGGGCAGCCATATTTCCCTGAGCCTGAGTGTGTGTGTCTGTGTGTGTGTGTGTGTGTAACTCAGTGATTCCCTGCGTGTGTGTATGTGTGTGTATAACTCAGTGAGGGAGACAGCAGAGTGAGACTCAGGGAGACTCATGGGCTTCTCCCTCACCACTTTGTCATATTTGTGTGCATTCCAAATGGCACCTTATTCCCTCTATAGTGCACTACTTTTGTAGTGCACTATGTAGCGAATAGGGTGCCATTTATGAAGCAAACTCTGCTCAGCCCTGGGGTTATAGATGGAACAGCTCAGGTACTTCTGGGGGACAAAGACATTACGTACATCCCTCTCTCTCTCTCTCTCTCTCTCTCTCTCTCTCTCTCTCTCTCTCTCTCTCTTTCTCGCTCTTTGTGTCTCTATTCCTATCACTGCCACTATCTCTCTCCATCTCTGTGGCTCTATTTTTCTCTGTCGTTTTTTGCTTTCTCTTTATATCGTTTTCGCTCTCATACATCTGCAGTATTTAAATCCTCCAGGGCCCTTCATGTATATCAGGTGAAAAAAAAGTGTATTTAAAGTTGAAACTTTTCTCTTTCTATTCATACATTGTAATGGAGACGAAGTACTATAGTTGGAATGTCAGACTGCTCTCCGCTTCTTTCTCTGAACTACGTTCAACTGACACTATTTCCTTGTAGGTCTATGACTTCTATTCACTCAGAGAGAGAGAGAGAGAGAGAGAGCCTGTAAAGAAAATGTTCTCTCACTTTACAACAACTGTGGAGTTCCTAATGGCACTTTTAACCACAACTCTCACGCTCTAACTTTTACGAATAATTATTTTTACTGAGACTTGCTGAAGTCAAGTCAAATGTGCAGTATGAGAAAATAACTTGTTAAACCCTCAAGAAAAGCTCACTATAAATCCACACATAAAGGGCACATATACACAGACACACATTGATGCACACGAACAAATGATATAAGACGTTGAAATACATTCATTGTCAATACATTCTAAATTTTTTATTTTGTATTTCTCCTTAATTAAAAAACCTATGTCACAGTAACCCAAACCTATATACGCCCTTCCCAAGTTCGCACACTCACGTTTGCACTTCCCGGCCATCGTCCGGTCCATGGCATCTCCATAGTAACCGCGTCGACAACGTTGACAGTGGTCTCCCTCGGTGTGTCCCAGACACTTGAAGCAGCGGCCCGTCATGTGATCACACACGCCCAGCGCGTTGGGGTCCACGTTACCGTTACAGTCGCACCGCTCGCACTGCCGAACCAGCCCAGAACGGCCCAGGGGGTCGCCGTGGAAACCGTCCTCACACAACTCACACCTGGTTCCTGAGCAGAGACGATGTTTTTGTTTGTTGTGTGGGGGTTTCGATGGCCATTCTAATTTCAACCTAAATCAATATTTTTCAGACAAACTTCAAATTCAGTGACGTATATGAAATTCTTGTAATGAATAAACGATCCCAACCCGACCAGGGAATATGTTTTAATTCACACACTGTGCTCTACACATGCTAGGATCAAGATCAATTTTATCAAGACAGCGAGGACAGTTAGCTATCACCAGCAAGGTTTTTATAAATCCAATTTGTGGAAATCCGCTCCACTGAGCAAACAATGAACTTTGTGTCCCAAATGGCACCCTATTCCCTACTATATAGGGCAGGGGTGGGCAAACATTTTTGCTCTAAGGTTTTGAAATACAACGAAGGGACGAATTTTTTGGTCGGACCAATTGTTTGTTAATAAAATCAATTTTTGGGGGTGTGATGCAGTGTGATGCAGTGCCTTAGACCATTGCGTCAGTGCTTGAGGCATCACTATAGACCTGGGTTTGATCCTGGCTGTGTCACAGCTGGCCCGTGACTGGGAGACCCCATGACAAGGTGCACAATTGGCCCAGCATCGTCCGGGTTAGGAGAGGGTTTGGCAAGCCGAGATTTCCTTGTCCAATCGTGCTCTAGCGACTCCTGTGGTGGCTTCCGGGTTAAGCGGGCATTGTGTCAAGAAGCAGTGCTGCTTGGCTGAGTCGTCTTTCGGAGAACGCATGGCTATCGACCATATGGGAGTCCGTATGGGAGTCGCAGCGATGGGACAGGACTGTAACTACCAATTGGATACCACAAATTATTATTATTATTTAATAAAATGAAGTCTCGCGGGCCAGATTGGTCAGGTCGGGTCGGATACGGCCTGCGGGCCATACTTTGCCCCCCCCCCCCTTGATAAGGTGACATTTGGGATCCAACCCAGGTTGGGGGAATGGCATGGTTTGTTTCCATTACCAGACATCTAACAGTAATCTAACAGTAACAGTAATTCATCTCACCCCTCTGTCCTGAAGGGCAGTTGGTACAGACCACGTCCCCAATCTCCATAATTTGAGCACAGCTGGTGCGGTCCGGGCAGGGGCAAGTTTGACAGTCGTTGGTCGTGCCAATCAACGCGTTGCCATAGTAACCATCCAGGCAGCGCTCGCAGGTTGGTCCTGTGGTGAAATCTGCACACTTACACACACCTGCGTGGGGTAGAGAGAGAAGGAGAGACGTAGAACGTTACAACTCACTAAAGCGCACACAGGACCATCATACTGAATCTCAGTAGCAGACACAGATGAATGACTCTGAGACATGTGACTGAGACTGGTGGTACTTGTGAGTGGGAAAGCAGCAACTATTCAATACACTTGAAGGTACCCAGCTACCCATCCACCTCCCTCTCTCACCTCACTCACTCACTCCACTCTCATTCTCTCTCTTTTTCACAGGCACAAGTTAGTGCGAACCTGAACGTGTGCACACACACACACACACACACACACACACACACACACACACACACACACACACACACACACACACACACACACACACACACACACACACACACACACACACACACAGGAGGATGGATGCTGTATTGATTTTCTCCTCTGACAGATCCAGGCCACAGTGAGTAGAGTTCCCCTTACCACCAGCAGAGTGCGCTGTGTCTCTGTCTCTAGCCAGCTGTCTGCACCATACACGTCGCTCTCCACACAGGCACAGCAGAACGAGAGAACAATAAAAGGAAACAGCCAATACTGAAACCCAGTCCTCCACCGGAGAGAGAGAGAGTGCAGAAATAACTGGTCTAAATTCACTGTAATTGCTTTGGGAAAAATAAGAGCTGGATTCAGACAGAAAGACCTTCAAGAAGTTAACTAATTCACCCCAAGTGAGAGATTACCATATGTATTATGTCCTAAAAACAGACTGTTAAATCCATATGTCTTATAGAGCCTCAGGGAAAACAACTCTGGGCTTTACGCATGTAGCTACAGCTCTTCACATATATAATACATCTGGTTTCCATAGAAATTGATTTTATGAACTTTTGACCACTCATCTAGTTTTTCTCTCTGTTTCCTGGGATAATTAGCCACGGAGTTGTAACTGTTAAATATGCTCGTTATGATGGAGAATCATAGTTTGAATAATAAACACTCTCCAAACCCAAACATAAGTAAAAAATAACTAGGCCTACAATTCAATATAAACCTAATCAAACTTCACTTCACATATGTTGCAATTATGTGAATAGTTATGTTCACGATTCAAATCATTAAGAGTCTAAGCTGGGGATAACACATGGAATTGTTTTAAGATGGTCAAACCAAGTATCATTTAGCTACTTCATTTGGAATTTTAGGACCCCTTCAGGTATCAAACAAATATTTGGTCAAACATTGAATAACCCAGAAAACTGCTAAAAATCCCCCATATTAACATATGTAACAGGGACCATAAAGTCAATAACTTTCTTGTAACAGATGACGTTCATATATCTCTGAAACTCACTTCGATAAAAACTTTGATGATACAGTGGTAGCAATACATGGTTATAACATCTACTGAAAAGACGGAAGTGCCAACGGAGGCGGTGTTGCAGTCTATATTCAGAACCACATTCCTGCAAAGCTTAGAGACGATCTAATGTTAAATACTGTTGACGTAATATGGCTACAGGTTCATCTGCCTCACCTAAAGCCCATTAGTGTGGGAAGCTGCTATAGACCACCAAGTGCTAACAATCAGTATCTGGATAATATGTGTGAAATGCTTGATAATGTATGTGATATCACCAAAGAAGTATATTTTATTAGTGATTTAAATATTGACTGGCTATCATCAAGCTGCCCACTCAGGAAAAAACTTCAGACTGTAACCAGTGCCTGCACCCTAGATAAGGTTGTCAGTCAACCTACCAAGGTAGTTGCAAACAGCACAGGAATGAAATCATCAACATGTATTGATCACATCTTTACTCAAGCTGCAGATATTTGCTTTAAAGCAGTATCCAAATCCATAGGATGTATTGATCACAATATAATAGCCATATCTAGGAGAGCCAAAGTTCCAAAGGCTGGGCCTAATAATGTGTATAAGAGGTCAATCAATCAATCAAATGTACTTATAAAGCCCCTCTTGCATCAGCTGTACAGAAACCCTGCCTAAAACCCCAAACAGCAAGCAATGCAGGTGTAGAAGTAAGGTGGCTAAATCAAATCAAATCACATTTTATTTGTCACATACACATGGTTAGCAGATGTTAATGCGAGTGTAGCGAAATGCTTGTGCTTCTATTTCCGACAATGCAGTAATAACCAACAAGTAATCTAACTAACAATTCCAAAACTACTGTCTTATACACAGTGTAAGGGGATAAAGAATATGTACATAAGGATATATGAATGAGTGATGGTACAGAGCAGCATAATCAAGATACAGTAGATGGTATCGAGTACAGTATATACATATGAGATGAGTATGTAAACAAAGTGGCATAGTTAAAGTGGCTAGTGATACATGTATTACATAAGGATGCAGTCGATGATATAGAGTACAGTATCTACGTACGCATATGAGATGAATAATGTAGGGTAAGTAACATTATATAAGGTAGCATTGTTTAAAGTGGCTAGTAATATATTTACATCATTTCCCATCAATTCCCATTATTAAAGTGGCTGGAGTTGAGTCAGTGTCAGTGTGTTGGCAGCAGCCACTCAATGTTAGTGGTGGCTGTTTAACAGTCTGATGGCCTTGAGATAGAAGCTGTTTTTCAGTCTCTCGGTCCCAGTTTTGATGCACCTGTACTGACCTCGCCTTCTGGATGATAGCGGGGTGAACAGGCAGTGGCTCGGGTGGTTGATGTCCTTGATGATCTTTATGGCCTTCCTGTAACATCGGGTAGTGTAGGTGTCCTGGAGGGCAGGTAGTTTGCCCCCGGTGATGCGTTGTGCAGACCTCACTACCCTCTGGAGAGCCTTACGGTTGAGGGCGGAGCAGTTGCCGTACCAGGCGGTGATACAGCCCGCCAGGATGCTCTCGATTGTGCATCTGTAAAAGTTTGTGAGTGCTTTTGGTGACAAGCCGAATTTCTTCAGCCTCCTGAGGTTGAAGAGGCGCTGCTGCGCCTTCTTCATGATGCTGTCTGTGTGAGTGGACCAATTCAGTTTGTCTGTGATGTGTATGCCGAGGAACTTAAAACTTGCTACCCTCTCCACTACTGTTCCATCGATGTGGATAGGGGGGTGTTCCCTCTGCTGTTTCCTGAAGTCCACAATCATCTCCTTAGTTTTGTTGACGTTGAGTGTGAGGTTATTTTCCTGACACCACACTCCGAGGGCCCTCACCTCCTCCCTGTAGGCCGTCTCGTCGTTGTTGGTAATCAAGCCTACCACTGTTGTGTCGTCCGCAAACTTGATGATTGAGTCGTGGCCACGCAGTCGTGGGTGAACAGGGAGTACAGGAGAGGGCTCAGAATGCACCCTTGTGGGGCCCCAGTGTTGAGGATCAGCGGGGAGGAGATGTTGTTGCCTACCCTCACCACCTGGGGGCGGCCCGTCAGGAAGTCCAGTACCCAGTTGCACAGGGCGGGGTCGAGACCCAGGGTCTCGAGCTTGATGACGAGCTTGGAGGGTACTATGGTGTTGAATGCCGAGCTGTTGTCGATGAACAGCATTCTCACATAGCTATCCCTCTTGTCCAGATGGGTTAGGGCAGTGTGCAGTGTGGTTGAGATTGCATAGTCTGTGGACCTATTTGGGCGGTAAGCAAATTGGAGTGGGTCTAGGGTGTCAGGTAGGTTGGAGGTGATATGGTCCTTGACTAGTCTCTCAAAGCACTTCATGATGACGGAAGTGAGTGCTACGGGGCTGTAGTCGTTTAGCTCAGTTACCTTAGCTTTCTTGGGAACAGGAACAATGGTGGCCCTCTTGAAGCATGTGGGAACAGCAGACTGGTATAGGGATTGATTGAATATGTCCGTAAACACACCGGCCAGCTGGTCTGCGCATGCTCTGAGGGCGCGGCTGGGGATGCCTTCTGGGCCTGCAGCCTTGCGAGGGTTAACACGTTTAAATGTCTTACTCACCTCGGCTGCAGTGAAGGAGAGACCGCATGTTTTCGTTGCAGGCCGTGTCAGTGGCACTGTATTGTCCTCAAAGCGGGCAAAAAAGTTATTTAGTCTGTCTGGGAGCAATCCTGGTCCGTGACTGGGCTGGATTTCTTCCTGTAGTCCGTGATTGACTGTAGACCCTGCCACATGCCTCTTGTGTCTGAGCCGTTGAATTGAGATTCTACTTTGTCTCTGTACTGACGCTTAGCTTGTTTGATAGCCTTGCGGAGGGAATAGCTGCACTGTTTGTATTCGGTCATGTTACCAGACGCCTTGCCCTGATTAAAAGCAGTGGTTCGCGCTTTCAGTTTCACGCGAATGCTGCCATCAATCCACGGTTTCTGGTTAGGGAATGTTTTAATCGTTGCTATGGGAACGACATCTTCAACGCACGTTCTAATGAACTCGCACACCGAATCAGCGTATTCGTCAATATTGTTATCTGACGCAATACGAAACATATCCCAGTCCACGTGATGGAAGCAGTCTTGGAGTGTGGAGTCAGTTTGGTCGGACCAGCGTTGGACAGACCTCAGCGTGGGAGCCTCTTGTTTTAGTTTCTGTCTGTAGGCAGGGATCAACAAAATGGAGTCGTGGTCAGCTTTTCCTAAAGGGGGGCGGGGCAGGGCCTTATATGCGTCGCGGAAGTTAGAGTAACAATGGTCCAAGGTCTTTCCACCCCTGGTTGCGCAATCAATATGCTGATAAAATTTAGGGAGTCTTGTTTTCAGATTAGCCTTGTTAAAATCCCCAGCTACAATGAATGCAGCCTCCGGATAAATGGTTTCCAGTTTGCAAAGAGTTAAATAAAGTTTGTTCAGAGCCATCGATGTGTCTGCTTGGGGGGGGATATATACGGCTGGGATTATAATCGAAGAGAATTCTCTTGGTAGATAATGCGGTCTACATTTGATTGTGAGGAATTCTAAATCAGGTGAACAGAAGGATTTGAGTTCCTGTATGTTTCTTTCATCACACCATGTCTCGTTAGCCATAAGGCATACGCCCCCTAGAGGTCATACAAGAGGTCATACGAGAAGTTTTGTAGTGATTCATATGTTGATGATGTAAAGAATATTTGCTGGTCTGTGGTGTGTAATGAGGAGCAACCAGACAATGCACTTGATGCATTTATGGAACTACTTATTCCAGTTATAATAAGCACCCACCCATTAAGAAAATTACTCTAAAAATGGTTAAATCCCCTCGGATTGATGAGTAATTTTAAAATGGTGTGGTTGGAGGTATGGCAATTTAGTCTGGCAGCGCAACTGATTGGCAAACATATTGCAAATTAAGAAATCATGTGACTAAACTAAATAAAAATAAACTACACTATGAAACAAAGATAAACTCTATATAAATAATGATAGTAAAAAAGCTTTGGGTCACCTTAAAATATTTTTTGGGGGGAAAAAAGCCAACTCGGCTCCTTCATTCATTGAATCAGATGGCTCGTTCATCACAAAGCCCCCTGATATTGCAAACTACTTTAATTACTTTTTCATTGGCAAGATAAGCAACCTTAGGGATGACATGCCAGAAACAAACGCTGACACTACACGTCCAAGTATATATCGGACCAAATGATGAAAGACAAGAATTGCACTTTTGAATTCCGTAAAGTCAGTGTGGAAGAGGTGAAAAAAAGTAAAAAAAGAAAGTATTGTTGTCTCTCAACAATGACAAGCCACTCTGACAATCTGGATGGAAAATTACTGAGGAAAATAGCAGACGATATTGCTCCTATGTGCCACATCTTCAATTTAAGCCTACTAGAGAGCGTGTGCCCTCAGGCCTGGAGGGAAGCTAGTCATTCCACTACCCAAGAATAGTAAAGCCCCCTTTACTGGCTCAAATAGCCGACCAAATCAGCCTATTACCAACCCTTAGTAAACTTCTGGAAAAACTAGTGTTTGACCAGATACAATGCTATATCACAACAAACACAACAAACAAATTGACAACAGAATTTCAGCATCCTTATAAGAGAAGGACACTCAACAAGCACAGCACTTGCACAAATGACTGATGATTGGCTGAGACAAATTGATCATAAAATGATTGTGGGGGCTATCTTGTTAGACTTCAGTGTAGCTTTTGACATTATCGATCATAGTCTGCTGCTGGAAAAACATATGTGTTATGGCTTTACACCCCCTGCTATAATGTGGATAAAGAGTTACTTGTCTAACAGAACACAGAGGGTGTTCTTTAATGGAAGCCTCTCAAATATAATCTAGATAGAATTGGGAATCACCCAAGGGGAGCTGTTAAGGCTCAGTTTTTACTAACGACATGTCACTAACTTTGAGTAAAGCCAGAGTGTCTATGTATGCGGATGACTCAACACGACACACGTCAGCTACTACAGCGACTGAAATGACTGCAACACTCAACAAAGAGCTGCAGTCAGTTTCAGAGTGGTTGGCAAAGAATACTTTAGCCCTAAATATTTATAAAACTAAAAGCATTGTATTTAGAACGAAACACTCACTAAACCCTAAACCTCAACTAAATCTTGTAATAATTCATGTGGAAATTGAGCAAATTGAGATGACTAAACTGCTCGGAGTAACCCTAGATTGTAAATTGTCATGGTCAAAACATATTGATGCAATAGCAGCTAAGAAGGGGAGTAGTGAAGTCTGTCTATAATAAAGAGATGCTCTGCCTTCTTCATAACAACACTATCAACAAGGCAGGTCCTACAGGTCCTAGTTCTGTCGCACCTTGACTACTGTTCAGTCATGTGGTCAGGTGCCACAAAAAAGGACGTAGGAAAATTGCAATTGGCTCAGGAGAGGGCAGCACGGCTGGCCCTTGGATGTACACAGAGAGCTAATATTAATCATATGCGTGTCAATCTCTCCTGGCTGTCAATCGCTCTACTTTTATTTATGAGAGGTACTGACATGTTGAATGCACCGAGCTGTCTGTCTGAACTACTGGCACACAGCTCGGACACCCATGCATACCCCACAAGAGGTCTCTTCACAGTCCCCAAGTCCAGAACAGACTATGGGAGGCACACAGTACTACATAGAGCCATGACTATATGCAACTCTATTCCACATCAAGTAACTGACGCAAGCAGTAAAATTAGATTTAAAAAACAGTTAAAAAACACCTTATTGAACAGCGGGGACTGTGAAGCAACACAAATATTGGCACACACACACACACACACACACGGATTTAGTACTGTTGATACAGTGGGGAGAACAAGTATTTGATACAGTATCGCGAGATCTTGGCCAACAACCTCCTTCCTTCAGTAAGAGCATTGAAGATGGGTCGTGGCTTCCAGCATGACAATGACCTGAAACACAAGGAGTGGCAACTAAGGAGTGGCTCCGTAAGAAGCATCTCAAGGTCCTGGAGTGGCCTAGCCAGTCTCCAGACCTGAATCCAATAGAACATCTTTGGAGGGAGCTGAAAGTCTGTATTGCCCAGCGACAGCCCCGAAACCTGAAGGATCTGGAGAAGGTCTGTATGGAGGAGTGGGCCAAAATCCCTGCTGCAGTGTGTGCAAACCTGGTCAAGAACTACAGGAAACGTATGATCTTTGTAATTGCAAACAAAGGCTTCTGTACCAAATATTAAGTTCTGCTTTTCTGATGTATCAAATACTTATGTCATGCAATAAAATGCAAATTAATTACTTAAAAATCATACAATGTGATTTTCTGGATTTTTGTTTTAGATTCCGTCTCTCACAGTTGAAGTGTACCTATGATAGAAATTACAGACCTCTACATGCTTTGTAAGTAGGAAAACCTGCCAAATCGGTAGTGTATCAAATAATTGTTCTCCCCACTGTATGTGGTAGTGGTGGAGTAGGGGCCTGAGGGCACACAATGTGTTGTGAAATTTGGCAGCAGGTAATGGGGATCCATAATAAATACAAATACAAATAGCCCACAGAAACACATTGAATAACAGATGCATTCATGGAAAAACCAACAGTCAAAGAATACGTTTGTTTTAAAGTGCCTGTCCTATTTCTGAAAGATAAAAGAAAGATCAGGGTATTTTTTATTTATGACACTAAACTACTTCCATATATACTTCCATTCATTTTTTTACCGGGATAACTTCAGAAGAGGCTTTTGGGAATGCTAGAGCAAAACATGTACGTGTTCATGAGAGTCTCACCTTTCCATAGAGGGGTCATACTAGTGTGTAGCCCAAACTATTCTAATGCTACAGACAGAAGTTGGTAAATCGGCGGTACTGACTTCAGAAGAGTCTCGTAATGCGTGTTGGGGTCATAGAGCAAAACGGAGAACACCATCATGTTTGTGAGAGTCTCATCTTTCCAGAGGGGTCATACCGTTCAGACGCTACAGAGCTTTCATGAGAAGACCGATTTTCGGGATGTCTCATAGTCTGACAAACACCACTGTAGCTCGGCGACCTTCCCCTGCAGATGTGGAAGACTGCGATTGATGGATGCGGGGGAATGAGACGCAGCCCATGCAATATATATATATTTCCATATTAAACAGTCAGATTTTGCTATGCTATGCATTTTATTATGCTAATGTATTTTTTGGCGGGGGCACGGACAACGACTGTAGGGGGTTAAATATGTATATGAGTATTCAAGTATATTTCAAAGGTAATTGTGAACTGTGTCTATACCTTTGGTGTTTGAGTGGTCTACTCAGCCGCAACACACACAGACATAAACACACACGCTCAAGCCTACCTGACGAGCTAAACTGCTTCTGTGCTCGCTTCCAAGCAAATAACACTGAAACATGCATGAGAGCACCAGCTGTACCGGAAGACTTTGATCACGCTCTCCGCAGCCGATGTCACTAAGACCTTTAGACATTCACAAGGCCGCAGGGCCAGACAGATTACCAGGACGAGTACTGCGAGCATGCGCTGACCAACTGACAAGTGTCTTCACTGACATTTTCAACCTCTACCTGTCTGAGTCTGTAATACCAACATGTTTTAAGTAATCCACCATAGTGCATGTGCCCAATAACACTAAGGTAACCTGCCTAAATGACTACCGACCCATAGCACTCATGTCTGTAGCCATGAAGTGCTTTGAAAGGCTGGCAATGGCTCACATCAACACCATCATCCCAGAAACCCTAGACCCACTCCAATTTGCATACTGCCCCAACAGATCCACAGATGATGCAGTCTCTATTGCACTCCACACTGCCCTTTCCCACCTGGACAAAAGGAACACCTATGTGAGAATGCTATTCATTGACTACAGCTCAGCGTTCAACAATATAGAGCCCTCAAAGCTCATCAATAAGCTAAGGACCCTGGGACTAAACACCTCCCTCTGCAACTGGATCATGAATTTCCTGACGGGCTGCCCCCAGGTGGTAAGGGTAGGTAACAACACATCCGCCACACTGATCCCCATCACAGGGGCCCCTCAAGGGTGCGTGCTCAGCCCCATCCTGTACTCCCTCTCATGACTGCACGGCCAGGCACAACTCACATGCCATTATTACATTTGCAGATGACACAACAGATGACACAACAGCCTGATCCCTGACAACAACGAGACAGCCTATAGGGAGGAGGTCAGAGACGTGGCCGTGTGATGCCAGGATAACAACTTCTCTCTCAGCGTGATCAAGACAAATGAGATGATTGTGTACTACAGGAAAAAGAGGACCAAGCACGCCCCCATTCTCATCGACGGAGCTGCAGTGGAGCAGGTTGAGAGCTTCAAGTTCCTTGGTGTCCACATCACCAACAAACTAACATGGTCCAAGCACAGTATGACAGTCTTGAAGCGGGCACGCCAAAACCTTTTCCCCCTCAGGAGACTGAAAGGATTTGGCATGGGTCCTCAGATCCTCAAAAGGTTCTACAGCTGCACCATTGAGAGCATCCTGACTGGCCTCTGACCAGGGTTAACACCCCTACTCTTACGATAAGTGTCATGGGATCTTTAATGACCTCAGAGAGTCAGGACACCTGTTTAACATCCCATCCAAAAGATAGCACCCTACACAGTGCAGTGTCCCCAATCACTGCCATGAGGAATTGGGATACTTTTTTTAGACCTGAGGAAAGAGTGCCTCCTACTAGCCCTCCAACACCACTTCCAGCAACATCTGGTCTTCCATCCAGGGACTGACCAGGACCAACCCTGCTTAGCTTCAGAAGCAAGCCAGCAGTGGGATGCAGGGTGGTATTCTGCTGGCACCAGTTAGTACCAGTGCCAGCACCCCCCCTGTATATATTGTTCGTTTTTACTGCTGCTCTTTAATTACTTGTTACATTTATCTATACCAGGCGGTGTGTCAGAGGAAGGCCCTAAAAATTGTCAAGGATTCCAGCCACCCTAGTCATAAACTGTTCTCTCTGCTACACATGGCAAGGGGTAGCGGAGCGCCAAGTCTAGGTCCAAGAGGCTTCTAAACAGCTTCTACCCCAAGCCATATGACTCCTGAACATCTAGTCAAATGGCTACCCATACTATTTGCATTGCCCCCCCATCTCCACACCACCTACATGTACATACTACCTCAACTAACCGGTGCCCCTGCACATTGACTCTGTACCGGCAACCCCCTGTATATATTGTTATTTTTTACTGCTGCTCTTTAATTACTTGTTTCATTTATCTCTTATTCTTATTTCTTTAAACTGCACTGTCGGTTAGGGGCTCGTAAGTAAGCATTTCACTGTTGGATTCAGCGCATGTGACTAATACAATTTGATTTGATTTGAATCTAAATAAACATCTCTCCTCAGGGAGAGCACTCCAGTTGCATTGATCTCACTACAAGACGGGCGGGTAACATAAAATCCATCTCTCACCTTAACACACCCCTAAACAGGCCACTCTAGGCCTCACCCCAGCTGCCATGGCAACATATTCAATACCTAACCCACCCTATGGTTTAGGAGACCCAGCAGTTTAGTAAACCAACTGCAAATCAAACCCAGAGCTAAATTCACCTCAAACTACCTCTGGTCCAGACAGCTATACACACTCCAACAGGAAAACCATTTAACATTCATATTCAATAACCTTTAAATATTAAATATTTAAATATTTTGAAGGTCCAAATATCAAAGCCCATCTAATACTGTAGTGATAGGAAGCTTCCTTCCTGGTTCAATGAATGGCCAACATGCCTATATGTCAGTATGATTAAATAGGACTTTTTAAAGCTACTAACTATTAGAGACGATTTTAGTTCAAATGATCAAGTCTATCTTGAGCGAGCAAAGATTATTGCTATTGGGTCAGTGAAGCCGCTTCCTGTCTTCCTTTGTTGCTAAGACAAAGTTCGACGTCCCAAATGGGACCCTATTCCCTATATAGTGCACGACATTTGACCAGGGCCCATAGGGCCATTTTGGACCCAGACACTAAGACAAAGTGCTGCCAACTAACTTCACAGATATGTACCGTATGCAAGAAGCTACATTGATCACACAGCCTTTAAGGAAACCCTAATTAGCCTGTAGTTTAATGAAGTGCGGAGCGCTACGCTAGCTACAGCATGGTAAAAATAATTATGAGTGTGTCCCAAATGGCACCCTGTTCCCTATGTAGTGCACTATTTCTGACCAGGGCCAAAAGGTAATGCACTGCATTGGGAATAGGGGGCCGTTTGGGACGTAGCCTATTAGTTCTTCACTGAGGTGCCTAATACTAATTCTTGATATTCAAGCATGTAATACCAGTCATTCATAATTGTTCTCCATAAGACAAAGAGTTGGGGGTTATTGCAACGAACTAAGGACTTAGTGTAGTCATACCAATTGTGGGTCCGTGTCTCTGTCAAATGAGCCATGCTAGACTTAATGTTCAGAATGTGCTGACAGACAGTACAACTTGTGAAGATGAATGAGCACAGTTCAGAGTTACTGAGGCTCATCCTGCATGGGACTGGACAAGTATTACTATTGCTTTTAGTTCAGTGCTTCTTCTATAAAGATAACAGTTCTACTTGGTTACCAACAAACTGCCTCAATCATCATCTTCAACATCACCATCATCATCATCTACCCAATCATCATTGCATTAATGTAAAATCAAAGTTACATTTGTACTGCAGCTGTTTAAAAATACATTTCACCTCCACTAATTGAATTGAAATAGGAATCTGTATAAATGGAGACTAGTTCCCCCATTCATCAGTCATTGTTGACATTTATAGCTAGTCTGTAAGATGGCCCTACAGTGGATAGCAGCCATCTTACGGGCTCCTGACAATTCTGCTATTATGTGTGCTTTTTTTACACTGATCATAACTTTTTTGTACAGAATGATTGCACCATCATTTCCTATGAGTGAAAACAGCTTCAGGTCATCAAAACAGCTTCAGGTCATCAGAACAGCGATCACTAACCTCGATTAGGACGAAAATGTCTACTTCAACAAGTCGGCAGCTCTGGACCTTCTATTTTCTCCAGACCAGTCCCGAATCCCCGGGACTACAAAGATGAAGCGGCTGTGAAAGTGAGGCAGGCGAGCCGGCATCCTGACGGACTACGTCGGCGAGCAAATAGACCATCATTGCCCTCTGTTGTATTGATGAACGCGCAATCACTGGAGAACAAACGGGATGAACTCCATTCGAGACTATACTATCAACGGGTCCTGAAACTGTAATATCAGAGTCGTGGCTAGTCGAGACTAGTTCCCCCATTCATCAGTCATGGTTGAACACCAAGGGAACCTGCCTAAATGACTATCGCCCCGTAGCACTCACATCTATAGCCATGAAATGTTTTGAAAGGCTGGTCATGGCTCACATCAACACCATCATCCCAGACAACCTGGACCCACTCCAATTTGCATACTGTCCCAACAGATCCACAGATGATGCAATCTCTACTACACTCCACACTGCCCTCACCAACCTGGACAAAATGAATATTTAAGTAAGAATGCTGTTCATTGACAACAGCTTAACATTCAACACCACAGTCCCCTCCAAGCTCCTCACCAAGCTTGGGGCCCTGGGACTGAAGACCTCACTCTGCAATTGGAAAGGATCCTGGACTTCCTGAAGGGCTGCCACCAGGTGGTGAGGGTAGGCAACAACACATCCGCCACGGTGATCATCAACACGGTGGCCCTTAGGGTGTGTGCTTAGTCCCCTCCTGTACTCCCTGTTCACCCACAACTGTGTGGCCGCGCACTACTCCAACACCATCAAGATTGCTGACGACACGACGGTGGTAGGACTGATCACCGACGATGATGAGCAGCCTATAGGGAGGTCAGAGACCTGGCAATGTGGTGGCAGGACAAGACGGGGGACTGAACACCGCGATGCAGATCGCCTCAAGATAAAATCGTAATATTCCGTAGTTACACTAAATATTAGCACTTCACATACTCGTGGGTAATAACCTTCAATCTCGATAACAACACAAAACAATTCATAGGGCTAGAGGAATGTATCAACAAATATTAGGAAAACAAGCAACACCCAAACATGACGGAGAGTAAACAAGGAACACGACTCCACAACGGACACAGACGATTTATGCTTTTCACCACCGGGAATGGTAAGGGTGGAAACTGATCTGTTAAAATTGATAAATGACAAACTGGGCATACTTGAGTTAGTCAGTAAAGATATAAAGGAGTTGAAGATGAGTGACGAAAAAGATGTGACAATGGAGAAAGAAACAAACAAGCTAAAAGGGACAGTCAATAAGATTGAAATGGATGTTAATGAACTTAAAAAGGAGACGATCTTTCTGAGAGATGCCTTATTGACATTCAGACTAGATCTATGAGGGAAAATCTGGTACTTATTGGTATCCAAGAAAAATAAGGCAAAGTTCCTGAAAATGTGGTAAACGAATTCCTTCTCACAACGCTTCAAATCCCATGTGAAGCTGTCAGCAAAATGTGAATGGTAAAAGCCACACAAAAAACCTGTTGTGTTATCATTCATTCACTTGATATGAAATAGTGGGGTTGCTGCTGCTGTGTTTTTGGAGTTTTTCAAAATTGGGTGGGCCTTTATTAGTTAGTTTATATATATTTGTATTCATATCCAGGTTGATGACAGGGCCAGTCCAGTTTCAGTGGAATTGAGCATTGATGTTGATGACAGGCCCAGTCCAGTTTCAGTGGAAGAGACGATCATTGGGGTTGATGACAGGACCAGTCCAGTTTCAGGGGAAGTGAGCATTGATGTTGATGACAGGCCCAGTCCAGTTTCAGTGGAAGAGACAATCATTGGGGTTGATGACAGGACCAGTCCAGTTTCAGGGGAAGAGACAATCATTGGGGTTGATGACAGGGCCAGTCCAGTTTCAGTGGAAGAGATGATCTTTGGGGTTGATGACAGGGCCAGTCCAGTTTCAGGGGAAGAGATGATCTTTGGGGTTGATGACAGGACCAGTCCAGTTTCAGGGGAAGAGAGAGTCAGGGAAGGCCAGGATGGCAGACCAACTTTTGATTATTTCATGAGACCCAAGTCAGATGACCTAAAAACATTTTTGTTTGTTTCCACCCTATGCAGGAATCAAAACTCTGTGGTACAGAGGTTTTTCTGTTTTAAAGACGGCACCAATCGGAAATGGCTGTCATACAATGAAGAAAGCCATGTGTTATACTGTTCCATTTGTATGGCATTTGAAAAGCCTACTGACAAGCAGTATTTTTATGAGTGGAATGACGGATTGAAAACATTTTCACCAAAAGTGTAGAAGAGCATGAGAAGAGCAACATGCACAGAAGTAGTGCTGAGGCAGACTTTTTAATGTCCTCCAGAGCAGACATTCAAACTCTGCCCACAGAGAGCAGGTAAGCAGGAGAAGGCTGGTGCTGGAATGTGTCGTAGACATAGTGAAAGTCATTGGCAAGAGGGGGCTCAGATACAGGGGGATGAAGTCTGAGGCTGCGTATACATTAGAGGACACCAGTATCTATCAAGGTAATTTCTTGGAGATGATAATACTGCCGGGAAAGTATGACGTCTGCTTGAAAGAACATCTCACAGAATGCATTGAGAAAAGAAAGAACCTACATCAGTCTGGGGCAAGAGGCAGAGGTTCTCTAATCACACTCCTCTCAAAAAAATACTGTAAACACTGTCATTCACACAATTCAGAGCATTGTCCAACAGACCATGTCAAGTGAAATTGAGCACGCTGGAATGTTCTCTGTCCAGATCGACACAACTCAGGACATCACTTCTCAAGACCAGTGCTCTGTCATTGTGCGATATGTACAAGAGAGACTTGTGGCTGCTGTGAAGTGTGAAGTGTGAGGCATCCACTGGACAGTACTTTGTTCAGTTGCTGACAGATGTCGTGGATAAACTCAAATTAGGTATGAGCAAGTGTATTGGAAATGCTACGGATGGAGCATCCAATACTCAGGGCAAATATAAGCGCTTCTCTGCTCTCTTATCCTCAAAGTCCCCCAATCAAGTGTATGTATGGTGCTTTGCACATGTCCTTAATCTGTTTTTTTTCTGACAACAACTGAATTTGTCTTAGCAAGTGGGTCACTGTTTGCTCTCCTTAATGACATTGCTGTATTACTCTGTGAATCCTACCAAAGGATGGATGTGTGGGAGAAGAAGAGCCAGGACAGGCGACACAGACGCCTATCTCCAATCGGAGAAACATGCGGGTGGGCTAAGGATACTGCTTGAAAGAAGGTCTTTGGATCCTTTGGAAAACCAGACCAGGGTCTCAATGTTGAAGTACTCCTCACACTATCAGCCATACAAGGACAGGCCAACATGAAGACAACTGTTCGGGTGAAGACAAGAGGATTTACTGAGGCTCTTCTCCGGTATGAGACGATACTGGCAGCTCAAATATTTCTTAGAATATTTGAGAACATGTCACCACTGTCCAAATACCTGCAGTGGGATGGACTGCCCATCGAATGGTCGTGGCTACACAGGAAACCCTGAAAGGCATGTCAAGGAGACTAACACCATTAAGGCAGCTACAGACACGTGTTCAGTTTGCAAATAAGAATATCAAAGAACAGGATGAGGACACAGAACTGGAGGAGGTGGAAGCCACTCTGCCACAGAAACGGGCAAGAAAGAAGAAATTCATGTCCGGAGAGATGGCTCAAGATGAAGCTTTGACAGAGGCAGAGAGTGCCTATAAAGTTCAACTCCACAATCAAATGATAGTATCCACAGACGATTTCTGTCTCATGGCACTCGATATGGTGACCTAGCCCTTCTGGACCCTAGAAACTTCTCCCAAATAACATCCAAATGGTACAGTCCTTCAAGAGCTCAGCAAAAGTTTGCTTTGATTTGATAGCTGAGCAACTGGTGACAATTTGCAGTGTGAGCTGAGAAGCTTCGCTGTACAGTGGAAAAGACTGAACAGTTCAGGATTGGAGGACAGTGGAGGATGGCCCTGATGGAAATGAATAATAAATTCTGCTCATCCTGCAAAGAATGTCCACCTCTGAGACGTTACAACCTGCTGACTGATGCATAACATATCCTTGTCCTTGGATACAAGTTCCTACTCACCCTCTCAGTTACCCAAGTAGCTTGTGAGCGAAGTTTCTCTACCTTAAAGTATATCAAGAGCAGACTCAGGAGCATTCTCTCAGAACAACACCTAGAGGCCTTCATGCTGATGGCCACTGAGAAGGGCATCCTAATGGCCCTGGATACTGACATGGTGATCGATAGAGTTGCAGAGAAAAGCCAGCTGTTGAGAAAATTGCTCATCCAAATAAGGTAGATGCGACCTATTTCCTATAACTTGCTTACTTACCATTATCTTACTCTTACATTTCTAATGTCTCTTTTTCCTGTCTGTAATATTGCTGTCCAGTACTTTGACAGAGTGAAGCCAGCCAGCTGACCCTGAGCAGCAGTTAGACAGTTTCAGTGAGTATTGTGGATATTATAGCATCTCTTTTTTACTATAGGCTTCAGGTGATGTAGATGAATCATGACTCGTGGTGGCTTGTGCTGCTCTCTGACAGGTTACGGTCTATGTTTGGAGAGATGTTCAACCATTGTTTTTTTAGAAGGTGTACTCGCATGATTTAAAGCCAGCCAGCTGACCCTGAGCAGCAGTTAGACAGTTCTATATCTCAGTGAGTATTGTGGATATTTTAGAATCTCTTTTTCACTCTAGGCTTCATGTGATGTAGTTCAATCATGACAAATTCAGTGTGTGTTCTGTAGAAGTTTTCAGTCAAAAAGTTTGAACACACCTACTCATTCTAGGGTTTAAATTTTTTAAAACTATTTTCTACATTGTAAAATAATAGTGAAGACATCAGAACTATGAAATAATACATATGGAATCATGTAGTAGCCAAAAAAGTGTTCAACAAATCCAAATATATTTTATATTTGAGATTCTTCAAAGTAGCCACTCTTTACCTTAATGACAGTTTTGCACACTCTTGGTATTCTCTCAACCAGTTTCATGAGGTAGTCACCTGGAATGTATTTAAATTAACAGGTGTGTCTTGTTAAAAGTTAAATTGTGGAATTTTTTATGCATTTGAGCCAATCAGTTGTGTTGTGACAAGGTTGTATACAGTGGTATACAGAAGATAGCCCTACTTGTGCCTCGATTCAGGAAACTAGGCACATGTTGCGAGTCACGACTTCACAGGAGAGCCATTTGAACTGCATTTTCTTGGCAGAAATGCCTTCTCGAACATGTGAACTTTCATACGCCTTAATAACAAACTTGTATGCCATCTGTAAATACGAATACAATTGTTGAATTACAAGCCTTGTGGGTTAAGCCACAGAAAAAGTTAGCAAGCTTCCCACTAGCCATGATTGGCTGAGATAATGAGTGGGCTGGACATGCAGAGAGATGAGTTTGGATTGGTCTGCCATATAGAGGGCTTCTGTCTATTTGAGCTTTCAGTCTGTGTTGGTAATCCTGTCAAACACGGCTTGTATTGTGTATTGTGTAGTGGAGCCTCATAAGTGTTGATCTCCACTTTCTGGAGTTATTGGAATTAGAGTATGATAGCTAAAGAGATGGAGAATACATCTGTCTCCGGATTACAAACTAAGGGCAACTGTGGTATAGCATTCCTGACAGGGAAACACGTCTATCATGATGATACTAGACTTTTTTTTAACCTTTATTTAACCAGGCAAGTCAGTTAAGAACACATTCTTATTTTTAATGACTGCCTGTTCAGGGGCAGAACGACAGATTTGTACCTTGTCAGCTGGGGGGTTTGAACTCACAACCTTCCGGTTACTAGTCCAACGCTCTAACCACTAGGCTACCCTGCCGCCCCAAATAAGTTAAGAGAATAAGTTAAGAGGAAAAACAAAAAGAAATAGAGGAACTTATCCAAGAAAGATCAAGTGTAATATATTATAGAAATAAAGCGAACTTGTTAATCTTCAACATAGAAATGCTACCATAAATCATTTATTGAAACTTGTTACAAATGAAAGAGTGCCGCATGATTCACCAAACAATATTTAGAAAAAAGGAAGTAAAGTATTTTAAGTATAACTTTTGTATGACGGGCGCCTTTAGTGAAAGGTCTAATGCTTTAATATTTAATCATTTCTGCGCTCCAAATTCATATTAATTATATAAATAAGCTCTTTTAAATATTGTCTGGCTTGCCATTCCAAATAAGTTCGATTTTGTTTTTGCTCATATAATTTAAAATCAGGTAGCTAGGCGTGGGCAAGACCATAAGCAAATAGGTAAACTGGGATATGACTAAAAAGTTAATCAGGGTGATTTTTTCCACAAATAGACCGGTATTTTCCTTTCTATGGTAGCAAGATCTTATTTATTTTTGCTAACTTTCTATGAAAATGTTTTCTGAGTGAGATCTTTCATTCTTTTGGGATATGTATACCGAGTATGTCCACATCACCGTCAGACCATTTAATTGGTAAAGTTTTATTTTTTAATGATCCAATACGTAGTATAGTACACATCATATTTTGGTTGTAATCCAGAAAGGTTAGAAAAAGTATCTAGATCCTCTTTGAGGCTGTGGAGGGATCCAAATTGTGGATTTAAAAGAAAACATGAATCCTCAGAGTAGAATTACACCTTTGTTTTTATGGCCTGGTTTTTGAACCCCTTGATATTATTGTTGGATCTGATTTGAACAACTAACATTTCAATGGAAATAATAAATAAAAAATTATGCTGAAGATAAAACAAGATAAACCTTGTTTTACTCCTCAACAGTTTAAAACTTTCTGAGAAGTAGCCATTATGTACTATTTTACACCTAGGGTTAATATACATAACTTTAACTATTTTATAAGAGATTCTCCAAAATGGAAATATTCCAGGCATTTACATATAAATTCCAATCGTACTTTATCAAATGCCTTTTCAAAGTCAGCTATGAATACCAGGCCTGGTTTCCCAGATTTGTATCTTCAATGTATTTGGGCTCCTGAGTGGCGCAGGGGTCTAAGGCACTGCATCTCAGTGCTAGAGGCATTACTACAGACCCTGGTTTGATTCCAATCTGTATCACACAATTGGCCCAGCATCTTCTGGGTTAGGGTTTGGCAGAGGTAGGCCATCATTGTAAATAAGAATTTGTTCTTAACTGACTTTTCTAGTTACATAAAGGTAAAAAATAAAATAATAATCCTTGTAAAAAATATGTCTGATTAGGATGAATAATATCCGACAATACCTTAAAATCTATGCCCTATGCATTTTGCTAGAATTTTTGCATCACACTTGTAAGAGGCCTACAATTTTGTAAATCGACTGTACCTTTATATTCACCACTTGGATCCTGTTTCATTAATAATGAAATCAGACCTTCTTGTTGAGTGTCTGATAATCTACCATTAATATAGGAGTGGTTAAAACATGCTAATAACCTTCCTCTGAGTATATAAAAAAAAGGTTTAGTATATCTCCACTGGTATCCTATCCAGCCCTCAAGTTTTCCCAGACTAAAAGGCTTTAATTGCATTAAGAAGTTCTTTTTTTTCTTTTGCCTTCACTTGAGTCTTTCGGCTGTTAATTTGACATTATTAACATTTTAAAAATCCATACATTAGCTTCGGTTAGTGGAGATGGAGGGGACTGAAACTAAAACATATGCTTAAATCCTAACTGGTTCTCTAACAAATTAGTAAGAATGTCTCACCCCATGTTCAAGAATAGCTTTCCCCCCTTTATTCAGATTACAACCTCTCACTTTATTTTATTTGTAAATGAAATACTCTCCAAAATATCACTATTTTTAAAACAAGTCATAGAAAGTTGGTTGCAATTTCAGTTTAATCCAGCAGAATAGACAAAACAAAATAATACAACAAATAGTGTGGTTAACCTCAAATATACTAATTGATTAAAAAAACTGTCCACTTTTGAGGTTAACCTCAAATATACTAATTGATTAAAAAAACTGTCCACTTAGGAAGCAACACTGGTTGACAATAAATTTCACATGCTGTTGTCCAAATGGAATAGACAACAGGTGGAAATTATAGGCAATTAGCAAGACACCCCCAATAAAGGAGTGGTTCTGCAGGTGGTAACCACAGACCACTTCTCAGTTCCTATGCTTCCTGGCTGATGTTTTGTTCACTTTTGAATGTTGGTGGTGCTTTCACTCTAGTGGTAGCATGAGACGCAATCTACAACCCACACAAGTGGCTCAGGTAGTGCAGCTCATCCAGGATGGTGGCAAGAAGGTTTGCTGTGTCTGTCAGCGTAGTGTCCAGAGCATGGAGGCGCAACCAGGAGACAGGCCAGTACATCAGGAGATGTGGAGGAGGCCGTAGGAGGGCAACAACCCAGCAGCAGGACCGCTACCTCCACCTTGGTGCAAGGAGGAGCAGGAGGAGCACTGCCAGAGCCCTGCAAAATGACCTCCAGCAGGCCACAAATGTGCATGTGTCTGCGCAAAAGGTCAGAAACAGACTCCATGAGGGTGGTATGAGGGCCTGACGTCCACAGGTGGGGGTTGTGCTTACAGCCCAACACCGTGCAGGACATTTTGCATTTGCCAGCGAACACCAAGATTAGCAAATTCGCCACTGGCGCCCTGTGCTCTTCACAGATGAAAGCAGGTTAACACTGAGCACGTGACAGACGTGACAGAGTCTGGAGACGCAGTGGAGAACGTTCTGCTGCCTGCAACATCCTCCAGCATGACCGGTTTGGCGGTGGGTCAGTCATGGTGTGGGGTGGCATTTCTTTGGGGGGCCACACAGCCCTCCATGTGCTCGCCAGAGGTAGCCTGACTGCCATTAGGTACCAAGATGAGATACTCAGACCCCTTGTGAGACCATATGCTGGTGCGGTTGGCCCTGGGTTCCTCCTAATGCAAGACAATGCTAGACCTCATGTGGCTGGAGTGTGTCAGCAGTTCCTGCAAGAGGAAGGCATTGATGCTATGGACTGGCCCGCCCGTTCCCCAGACCTGAATCCAATTGAGCACATCTGGGACATCATGTCTCGCTCCATCCACCACAGACTGTCCAGGAGTTGGCGGATGCTTTAGTCCAGGTCTGGGAGGAGATCCCTCAGGAGACCATCCGCCACCTCATCAGGACCATGCCCAGGCGTTGTAGGGAGGTCATACAGGCACATGGAGGCCACACACACTACTGAGCCTCATTTTGACTTGTTTTAAGGACATTACATCAAAGTTGGATCAGCCTGTAGTGTGGTTTTCCACTTTAATTTTGAGTGTCACCCCAAATCCAGACCTCCATGGGTTGATAAATTTGATTTCCATTGATAATATGTGTGTGATTTTGTTGTCAGCACATTCAACTATGTAAAGAAAAAAAGTATTTAATAAGAAAATGTCATCACATTCAGGATGTGTTATTTTAGTGTTCCCTTTATTTTTTTGAGCAGTGTATATGGTATATTGTAATGAAACTGGATGGACATCACAATTAGATGAGAGAGGTTGAGGAAGGACAGGACTAAAAACAAACAAAATATATAACATTTCAAATAGATTGTGTCCGTAAAATGTATATAGTATGTATAAGCTGGAAGTAGAAGCGTAAGGGTTGTTGTTCATTCGTTTACTCCAATTATGGGACGGGTGGTAGGGTTAGTGGAAAATAATAAAGGAAAATGTATTAAAAAAAAAAAAATATATATATATATATATATATATATATATATATATATATATATATATATATATATATATATATATTTGAAACTCTCCCTCAAAGTCAGCAACACAAAGGATCTGATCGTGGCCTGCCTAAAACAGAGGGGTGAATAAGCCCCCATCCACATCGATGGGGCTGTATTGGAGCGAGTCGAGAGCTTCAAGTTCCTCGATGTCCACATCACCAAGAAATTAACATGGTCCACCCACAGTTGTGCAGAGGGCAGGTTAGCCCTTCTTCCCCCTCTAGAGGCTGTATAGATTTGGCATGGGGCCTCAGATCCTCAAAAAGTTCTACAGCTGCAACATTGAGAGCATCTTGACTGGCTGCATCACCACTTGGTACAGCAACTGCAAGGCACCCAACTGCATGACAGTAGAGAGGGTGGTTGAGTACAGCCCAGCACATCACTGGGGCCAAAATGCCTGCCATCCAGAACCTCTAATGGCAAGCGACACCAGTGCACCAAGTCTGGAACAAACAAGACCCGTAACAGCTTCTACCCCCAAGCCATAAGATTGCTCAACAAGACTACTAAATAGCTAATCAAATGGCTACCTGGACTACCTGCATTTACCCTTTAAAAAAAAAACTATCTTGCACTGACTCTAAGTACACACACACACACACACACACACACACACACACACACACACACACACACACACACACACACACACACACACACACACACACACACACACACACACACACACACACACACACACACACAGCTGCTGGTACTACTCAGTCCTATCTATTTTGTTGCCTTTACCCTTACCTATATGTACAAAGCTACCTCAATTACCTTGTACGCCTGCACATCGACTCGGTAGTGGTACTCCCTGTATTTAGCCATGTTATTTTTTTTACTCAGAATTGTTATTTGTTATTCATTGTGTATTTGTTCCTTGTGTCAAAAAACATCTTTCTCTTAGCATTGTTAGAAAAGGACCCGTGAGGAAGGATTTCACAGTTAGTTAACACCTGTTGTTTACGAAGCATGTGATAAATCAAATTTGATTGGATTTGACTATTCTTTCTGGGCAAGTCTGGCGAGCCAGCCAGCCACAGCTACAGTTTTGCTCTACTTAGCTCTACTCTGCACTGCTATGCTCCACCACACTGTGCCTCCTCTCCTTTCTCCCCAGTGCCCTCCTGCGAACATTAGCAGTCGGCCCTGTTTCCGTATGTGAGACACACAGCCCCTGTCTGCTCAGGAGTGGAGCCCCATCATCACAAACACACTGCAGACCCCCCCCCCCCTTGCTGTGCTCCACCCTGCCTCCCCTTCTCTCTTCCCTCACTCTCCACTGCCGCCATCCTCCCTCGTTTCCCCATTCCTTGCTCCTTCCCCCCATCCTTGCTCCTTAACCCATGCTTCCTCTCTGCTCACCTCCCTTGCTCCCCCTCCCCTCACCACCCTCCCTCTCTCCCCCCTCCCACCCCTCTCACATCTGCTCTCTGTCTATGTAGTATTTTCTACACATGGAGCCAAATGCCCTCCATTAAAAAAGCGAGCCACTCACAGAAAACACTTATGGAAATATTTAAGTACACCATGTACATTTCCCCATTTTAGCAAAAAGGCACACAGACAAGTGCCTTTGGAAAGTATTCAGATCCTTTGACTTTTTCCACATTTGGTTACGTTACAGCCTCATTCTAAAATTGATTAACACATTTTCCCCTCATCAATCTACCCATTAAACCTCAAAACACAGGTTTTTAGACATTTTTGCTCATTTATATAAAAAACTGAAATATTACATTTTCATAAGTATTCAGACCCTTTACTCAGTACTTTGTTGAAGCACCTTTGGCAGCAAATCATGCTACAAGCTTGGCACACCTGTTTTAGGGACTTTCTCCCATTCTTCTCTGCAGATCCTCTCAGGCTCTGTCAGGTTGGATGGGGAGCGTTGCTGCCCAACTATTTTCAGATTTTTCCAGAGATCATTTTCCAAAAAATGTCTGCAGCATTGAAGGTCCCCAAGAACACAGTGGCCTCCATAATTCTTAAATGGAAGAAGTTTGGAACTACCAAAATTCTTTCTAGAGCTGGCCACCTGGCCATACTGAGCAATCGGGGGAGAAAGGCCTTGGTCAGGGAGGTGACCAAGAACCCGATGGTCACTCCAGAGTTCCTCTGTGGAGATGGAGAACCTTCCAGAAGGACAACCATCTCTACATAACTCCACCATTCAGGCCTTTTTGGAAGAATGGCCAGACAGAAGCTTCTCCTCAGTGAAAGGCACATGACAGCCTGCTTGAAGTTTGCCAAAAGGCGCCTAAAGACTCTCAGACCATGAAAAACAAGAGTTTTTGGTCTAATGAAACCAAGATTGAACTCTTTGGCCTGAATGCCAACTGTCATGTCTGGAGGAAACCTAGCAGCATCCCTACGGTGATGCATGGTTGTTGCAGCATCATGCTGTGGGGATGTTTATCAGCAGCAGGGACTGGGAGACTCGTCAGGATCAAGGCAAAGATGAACAGAGCAAAGTACAGAAAAAACCTTGATGAAAACCTGCTCCAGAGCGCTAAATTTGAAAACATTTCTAAAAAACTGTTTTTACTTTTACATGATGGGGTAATGGTGTAGATTGATGAGCGGGACAAATATTTGAATCAATTTTAGAATAAGGCTGTAACATAACAACATGTGGAAAATGTCAAGGGGTCTGAATACTTTCTGAAGGCACTGTACATACATTAAGAGCAATTTCTTGAGATGGCACTGTGCAGTACTACACTGCTGTACTGTTCTGTACTTTTCATTCAGTGTTACAGATGTACAGTATGTGGTATCACAGGGTATCAAAGAGAAGGTACAGAAGATGGAGGTTATAAGATGAAAAGCTGTCACTGAGAGTGGATTAGAAGGAAGTTTTTGGGGTTTAATGTTTATGTGGAGATCATAGCAGCATCCTGCTTGCTCTCTCTGATCCCGGCATCCTCCACCCCTCCTCTAAATCTCTCTATTTATATGACCAAACTCAGTTTCCAAGACCTGGGAGGTCTACCCCTGGGGAGAATGGTGTGGGGTTTTGGTGCTGTAGGAATTGGGATACATAGGCATGCACATTCATATGCGCGCCTACACACGCACGCACGCACACACACACACACACACACACACACACACACACACACACACACACACACACACACACACACACACACACACACACACACACACACTATTTCTGAGCCAGAGAAAGAAAAGTTTGCAATGAACTACCAGAAACAACCCCATCATTTAATTTCCACTCATTTCTAGTAGCCGGTTTATTCAAGCAGAGCAAGGCGCATACCGCTACTATCGGTTATGTCTGTTGGGTTTGATAGGGTCTGTAGCTCTCTGGACTACTAAGGGGCTTTTGGAAGGATAAAAAGAAGAGGAATCTGTTTATTAATGCTTGCCAGGTGGGTGGGGGGCAGTTTGAGTGTGAGAGGTCTAGAGGGTAGAGAGGCGGAGAGGGGCTGCTTCCTTCCATCTGCTCCAGGGCTATTTGATGCTAATGTCGCTGTGACTCTCTTTAAAAATCTACCCCAGATGTGCTGCTTGCCTGTTTTAGAGTTGGCTGTAGATGTTCTGTCTGGGGGGGCAGGGGATGGAGAGAGGAGTGGAAGGACGTAGCTAGGGTAAGGGAAGGGTCAGGATATCAAGGGAAGGGGAGTAAGAGGGGACATTAGAGGCAAATTGAGAGGGTGCATATTGGCCGAAGTGGGGTGTGGGTGGGGTGTGTGTGTGTTCATTACATTCAGGCTGACTCAGTGAATGGGCTCTTCTTAATGTTGCCTCAGATCTCTTTTTATGTGCAGTGGTTGTCAGAGGTGTTGTTGTCTTCTGAGTTATCAAGTGGTTGTCTCTCCGCAGAAATGCTGGGCAACAGCTGAAGCTCATGTCTGTAACACACCACATTATTGAACCATATAATACTGTTTGTGGCAGTGGAGAATCTCTTACGGAGCTGTTGCATGTACAGCCATGTTAATCTTCATGGAATGTAGCTTCAAGTCATACATGCAGTCTCCCATCCCTTTCAAAGTCTTCAGCATCGCGCCGCAAACCTCAACTGTTCCAATATGCTGCACACACGCACGCGCACACGCACACACACACGCACACGCACACACACACCTGCATGTGATTCATTGCATGTGGTTCCCGAGATTGACTTATAAAATCAAGACATATAACCAGGCCAACTTGAAAGCTGACTTTCTTGCTTGTTTCTTTCAAAAACAGTGTACGGCTCATTCCTCCTATTCAGGTCACATGTGGGGTTACAGATGCCATGATATTGATCAGCCACATTTATTGTTGTCAGGTAAAGAATACCGGACATTCTATGCCAGAGCAGAATTCTACTGTCTGAAAAGCTTCTGATGCGGCACTTTAAATTGTACGAAAGCTTATTAATTGTCTCTATCGACAAATTACTGTAGTGGAGTTCTATGTCTGTAAAGGGTTTAATAAAGGCCACCATTACACAGAGTACCTGTCACTTTGCATCAATTAAAGAACACAGAACAGACACTGAGATAAAAAACACTTCTTCCTCATTACAATACCTATTAGACTACCTAGTGCATTGTAACTCATGACTTCCTATTTGTCAACAAAGATGCTGCGTTAGAGCCCAGACAGAGGAACCAGGCCATGCCAGTTTCCCCCGAAGCCTGTTTAAATGTCACCTTCTGATTTGTAAGGTTACTCGTTAGAAAATCCATGAGGAAGTAAAGGGAGACAGTCGACTGATAAAGAATTTAGAGATGGGGGTTTATTTGGTCTCCTAAGCTCTCCGGGGAACCATGCTTGTCTGAGGCCTCAGGCCCAGCTCACACCAGGCATGAGAGGAGATACAGAGGAGAATAATCAGGAGAGAGAATGGAGGAAAGGAAAAAAGAGAAGGGGGGGATGGGGGAGAGAGAGAGGGTCAAGAAAGAAAAATAAAGACTACAAAAAACAGAGAAAAGGAATTAAGGAACGAGGCTGACCATGTAATTTCCCCAGCTGGTGACAGTCAACACAAACAGAGCGGAGACACTGCCTAGGGGGAAAAATTGATCGAGAAGAGAGCGAGAGAGAGCTCTATATTTGAAAGAGATATTTATTACAGAGAGAGAGGTCATGAGTGCATGTGCTCCTGAATTTTTCTGTAATAAATTAGAATTTGTTTTTTTCCCCACAAAGATTTATACAGGATACTACCCTCTAAAACATGACCTTCACTCTAAATTAAAACTTACAATCTTGATTTTGGACAGAATTACCCTGAAAAAAATGACCGGGAAGGATTCTTACTACCAAGGACTACAGAGCTGCCAAGCTTGCTTTGGACAGGACAGACGTCCCAGCTGCAACTACAATTTGCACTGAGGTGAGAGGTGTGTAAAGCCCTTGAGCCTAACAATGGCAGCTGAGCAACACTGCCTCCCCCACCCAAATGCAGAGGCCTCTGAGGCCACCTGCTCCATTGCTTCCCCCTGTGCAAAGGTCATCTCAGTAACCCCTGGATATAAAAAAAATTACACTGCACGGAAACACAAAAGAAGCTACACAAGGACAAGCCAGAGACACTTTTTGCCGACTGCAACAAAGATGGGAACGTAAGCAACTTAATTTTACACACAGACCATCCCCTGGCATGGCACAGTGCTATAAGAACACACTACCCCTCTGTCAAGAGAGAGGGTATTATTGGAGCATGAAAACTCAGAATACAAGACAAGACAGCCAACATCAACCTGTACATGGCTGAAACAGGAGTGGTGCAGGGCAACCTCAAACAGTTTCATTAGGAACTTTACAGGATCAAAGAGAAAACACAGCAGGAGAGGCTCACTCTTGTCGATGTCTCCCCCATCCCAAGCAAGTCTGATCACAGCCCCTCCTCAAACGGCACCACAGATGAGCAGCCCCAAGAGGAGAGCCACAGCACAAACCCAGATCCCACAACAGCACTTTTGCCTCATTAAAATGAGGGATACATTTACCCATCTGGAAATGTGATTTAACACATTCCAGACAGCACAGACCAGCACAACAACACCCCTTCAACCAGATCCGGAGAGCCCGAAGAGGGAGAGCGTCATGTCTGCACTCTGGAAAAATGGTGCATCTGTAGGAGGATGTGAGAAGCCAACAAAACAGCCCACTTCAGATCCGACCACAGCCTTAACACCACTGCGGGACAGACAAATTTCTGTCCGCCAACATGGAGGAATCAAAGAAGACAAAGAAAAACCTTTTCGGACGCAGAAATATAACTTTTGATCACCGAAGTGGAAGCAAAACAAGCCTACCCTCAACAGCCTCCACTGGCCATAACCTTAACCCTAATCCCTAACGTTAGCCACCTAGCATAAGTTTAGCAAATTAGTAACATATTGTAAGTTTAGCAAATTCGTTGCATATTGTACATTTAGAAAATGTGTAACAAGTAATATGAATTGTAATTCATAACATATCATATGAAATGGGTGATGGACAACCATAAATTAATACGTACCATATAAAATATAACATACTAAATGGAGTGTTTCGGACATACATACATAATAATACGAAATGTTCTGATATCAGGTGGCAGCAGCTCTTGGGCTTTGCAGTGGCCACTAGTTTGGATGGCCTTGGCAGAACGGTTAACCAAGTGGTCACGTATCATTCTGGGTTCCACTGTTGGCAGAGATTGTGAATCTTTATTGTTTTTTTCATGCTCTGATTGGCCAAAGTTGTCAAACCTCCAATGGGCTTCTACAATGCACACATGTAGCCTACAGTTCTACATCATGCTCTTCACAGCCAGAGAGAAGACAGGGAAGAAACCATCATTTACCTACCTGTAGGCTGCTATAGTCTACATATTTATTTGGTTTGTAATGATCATATTTTCTGGAATTTGTGGTATGTGCTTTAGACGCAACAATGAAATGTGTTGCTTTGTTTTTATTTATTAAATTTTTATTTAATCTTTATTTAACTAGGCAAGTCAGCTATGAACAGATTCCTATTTACAATGACGGCCTACCAAAAGGCAAAAGGCCTCCTGGGATTAAAAATAAATTAAATAAAAATATAGGACAAAACACACATCACAACAAGAGACACCACAACATTAGATAAAGAGAGACCTAAGACAACAACATAGCATGGCAGCAACAAATGACAACACAGCATGGTAGCAACACTACATGACAACAACATGGTAGCAACACAACATGGCAGCAGCCCAACATGTTAGCAGCACAAAACAGGGTACAAACATGATTGGGCACAGACAACATCACAAGAAGGCAGGGCAAGAAGGCAGAGACAACAATACATCACACAAAGCAGCGACAACTGTCAGTAAGAGTGTCCATGACTGAGTCTTTGAATGAAAAGAATGAGATAAAACTGTCCAGTTTGAGTGTCTGTTGCAGGTCGTTCCAGTCGCTAGCTGCAGCGAACTGAAAAGACGAACAACCCAGGGATGTGTGTGCTTTGGGGACCTTTAACAGAATGTTACTGGCAGAACGGGTGTTGTATATGGAAGATGAGGGCAGCAGTATATATCTCAGATAGGGGGGGAGTGAGGCCCAAGAGGTTTTTATAAATAAGAATCAACCAGTGGGTCTTGCGACGGGTATACAAAGATGACCAGTTTACAGAAGAATTATGGAGTGCAGTGATGTGTGCTATAAGGAGCATTGGTTGCAAATCTGAATGAGAAAGAACGTCTAGCTGATCGAGAGCACCCTTACATGCCAATCTATAAATTACGTCTCTGTAATCTAGCATGGGTAGGATGGTTATCTGAATCAGGGTTAGTTTGGCAGCTGGGGTGAAAGAGAAGAGATTACGATAGAGGAAACCAAGTCTAGATTTAACTTTAGCCTGCAGCTTTGATATGTGCTGAGAGAAGGACAGTGTAGACATCCATAACCTGAGCAGAAACAGATTGCATACCCGAGAGAATACTATAGACGTCAAGAAAGCCAGTCAGTTGATTATTGATTATTATTTTTCCAACACTTTTGATAAACAGGGCAAAATATAAATAGGCCTATAACAGTGTAAATAAATGACGAACCGTGGCTGCCTTCCAAGCAATGGGAATCTCCCAAGAGAGGAGAGACTGGTAAAAAAGGTCAGTAACAAAAATGTATTCAATCGAACACAGGCAGTCAAAGGTACAAGACGGCAGGCAGGCAGGCAGGCAGGCAGACAGGCAGGCAGACAGGCAGGCAGGCAGGCAGGCAGGCAGGCAGGCAGGCAGGCAGAGGTCGGTAACCCAGAGTAGTGGGGCAAAGGCACAGGGCGGCGGTCAGGGCAGGCATAGGTCGGTAATGCAGAGTAGTGAGGCAAAGGTATGGGAAGTTAGGCAGGATCATTGCAGACAGAAAGGTCAAAACCGTGAAAACTAGAAAACAGGCACCAAAGACAGGAGCAAGGGGAAAACCGCTGGTAAGTATGAAGGAGCAAAACAAACTGACAACAGACAAACAAAGAACACAGGTATACACAGGGGATAATTGTGAAGATGGATGACACCTGGAGGTGGGTGTAGACTATCACAAAGACATGTGAAACAGATCAGGGTGTAACAGACGATGAGGAAATCTCCTAGAGAGAGTAGCAACAGTGCTGAACTTTCTCCATTTATAGACAATTTGTCTTACCGTGGACTGACTTTTTGAGAAACTTTTGTAACCCTTTCTAGCTTCATGCAAGGCAACAATTTTCAATCTTAGGTCTTCTGAGATCTCTTTTGTTCGACGCATGGTTCACATCAGGCAATGCTTCTTGTCAATAGCAAACTCAAATTTTGTGTGTGTTTTTTTATGGGGCAGGACAGCTTTTACCAAAATCTCCAATCTTGTCTCATTGATTCGACTCCAGGTTAGTTGACTCCTGACTCCAATTAGCTTTTGGAGAAGTCATTAGCCTTGGGGTTCGTATATATGTTTTCCAACCTAAGCTGTGAATGTTTAAATTATGTATTCAATATAGACACGAAAAATACAATAATTTTTGTGTTATTAGTTTAAGCACGCTGCATTTGTCTATTGTTGTGACTTAGATGAAGATCAGATCAATCAATTCCAAACGGTTCACATACTTTTTCTTGCCACCGTAAGCCGGAATTTCTTGAAGTAAAATAAGGTGTACAACAGGGGTCAATTTTGTGACCTGTTCTCTTCACTATTCATATTAACACCATTGGTCAATCTGTTAAAAACTGTTAAATTCATCTATATGCGGATGATACTATTACGTATGCTATTGCCCCAACTTTTGGTCTGGTTGTGTCAAAACTACAGTCAGATTTTATAGCTATGCTGGAATTTCTTGCTGATTCATAACTTGTCCTTAATATGAGAAAAACTAAATAAATGTTGTATTCAAACTCCAAAGAATGTTTCAGATGAACTACATGTTCACTCCTTAGATGCTTCTCCAATCTAACGTTCTCCCCCATATAATTACTTAGGCTTTTGAATTGATATGGGTGTGACATTTGAAACGTATAGATGAGCTTGTTAAGAAGTTGCGATTTAAAGTTGCCTCTTTCCACAGAAACAGATCCTACCTTTCTCTAAGCAGTAGGAAGCAGATTATTCAGTCAACCTTTTATCTGTTCCTGATTATGGTGATATTATTTGTCAAAATGCAGCTGCTACTGTACTACTCTTAACTTGGATGCCGTCTACCATAGTGCCCTTCGTTTTGTTACAGGTGACAGTTTTGATGCTCATCACTGCAACCCAACTCCTGATCTCCACATTGGTGATTTGTGATGTTTTATTTGTGCTTCTCATGACACATTTTATAATGTGTGTGTATATACACTGAACAAAAATATAAACACAACATGTATAGTGTTGGTCCCATGTATCATGAGCTTAAATAAAAGATCCCAGAAATGTTCCTTACACAAAAAGTTTATTTCTCTTAAATTGTACGCACAAATTTGTCTACATCCGTTACTGAGCGTTTCTACTTTGCCAATATAATCCATCCACTTCACAGGTGTGGCATATTTAAACAGCATGCTCATTACCCAGGTGCCCCTTGAGCTGGGGACTTTAAAAGGCCACTCTAAAATGTGCAGTTTTGTCACACAACACAATGCCTCAGATGTCTCAAGTTTTGAGAGAGCGTGCAATTGACAAGGCTGTCTGCAGGAATGTCCAACAGAGCTTTTGACATAGAATTGAATGTTCATTTCTCTACCATAAGCCGCCTCCAATGTCATTTTACATTTGGCAGTATGTACAACCGGCCTCACAACTGCAGACCACGTGTATGGTGTCATGTGGGCGAGCATTTGCTATTGTCAATGTTGTGAACAGAGTGCCCCGTGGTGGCGGTGGGGTTATGGTATGGTCACGTATAAGCTACGGACAACGAACACAACTGCATTTTATCAATGGCAATTTGAATGCAAAGAAATCTGTGACATCTGTGACAAACAGATGCATATCTGTATTCCCAGTCATACGAAAGCCATAGAATAGGGCCAAATTTATTCATTTCAATTGACTGATTTCCTCATGTGAACTGTAACTCAGTAAAATCTTTTAAATTGTTGTATGTTGCGTTTATATTTTTGTTCAGTGCATATACAGTACCAGTCAAATGTTTAGACACACCTACTCATTTAAGGATTTTTCTTTATTTTACTATTATTCTACATTGTAGAATAGTGAATACATCAAAACTATGAAATAACACATGTGGAATCATGTAGTAACCAAAAAAGTGTTAAACAAATCAATATATTTTATGTTTGAGATTCTTAAAAGTAGCCACCCTTTGCCTAGATAACAGCTTTGCACACTCTTGGCATTCTCTCACCCAGTTTCATGAGGTAGTCACCTAGAATATATTTAAATTAACACGTGTGCCTTGTTAAAAGTATTTCTTTCCTCAATGTGTTTGAGCCAATCAGTTGTATTGTGACAAGGTAGGGTTGGTAAACAGAAGATAGCTCTATTTGATAAAAGACCAAGTCCATATTATGGCAAGAACAGCTCAAATAAGCAAAGAGAAACAACAGTCCATCATTACTTTAAAACATATGAAGGTCAGTCAATCGGAACAATTTCAAGTGCAGTCACAAGAACTATCAAGCGCTATGATGAAAATGGCTCTCAGGAGAACTTCCATAGAAAAAGAAGACTCAGAGTTACCTCTGCTGAAGAGGATATGTTCATTAGAGTTAACAGCCTCAGAAATTTCAGCCCAGATAAATTTTTCACAGAGTTCAGACACATCTCAACATCAGCTGTTCAGAGGAGACTGCGTGAGTCAGACCTTCATAGTTGAATTGCTGCAAAGAAACCACTACTATTAGACAGTGGAAATCTGCCCTTGGCCAAATTTGAGATTTTTGGTTCCAACCAAACGTCTGTGTGAGACGCAAAGTAGGTGAACGGATGATCTCTGCATGTGTGGTTCCCAAAGTGAAGCATGGAGGATGAGGTATGATGGTGTGGGGGTGCTTTGCTGGTGACACTGTCAGTGATTTATTTAGAATTCAAGGCACACTTAACCAGCATGGCTACCACAGCATTCTGCAGCGTTACGCTGCAGTGCTCTTAGTGGGACTATCGTTTTTCAACAGGACAATGACCCAACACACCTCAAATGGTTATGTATGGGCTATTTGACCAAGGAGAGTGATGCAGTGCTGCATCAGGTGACCTGGCCTCCACAATCACCCGACCTCAACCCGATTGAGATGGTTTGGGATGAGCTGGACTGCAGAGTGAAGGAAAAGCAGCCAACAAGTGCTCAGCATATGTGGGAACCCCTTCAAGACTACATAATTCAAAATGTGTTATTTCATAGTTTTGATGTCTTCACTATTACTCTACAATGTAGACATAGTAAAAAGAATGAAAACCCTTGAATGAGTAGGTGTGGCCAAACTTTTGACTGGTACTGTATGTATATTTAGATAGATTAGTTTAGGTACAATGTGTATATTTATGCTGTATTTATATGACACATTAGTAAAAGAGACCTAGGTCTCTAGGTCTTCCCTGTTAAAATAAAGGTTAAATAAATCAAATAAAAACTAGAATCAGATGTGATAGATTAAGGTTGGAGGAAAAACCTACAGGATGGTAGCTCTCCAGCAATAGGGTTGGAGAGCCCTGGTTTAGATATACTAGTAGTGTAACCAGGTTGTTAGCTAGCTAATGAGGTAACATGACTGAACAAGGTGTAAACAAATTCCCCTGCCACTTTGCAGGTAAAAAGTATATCAGCCACTCAGAATTCTTACCAGCCAATACATGTATTCACCATAATAACACCAAAACCCACGCAAAAAGTTATCTTGGTTTTGTTTTTCCACGTTTCGTATTTCCCATTTTTTCCCCCAGGTTTTTACTTTCAAAATCACACTTTTCCTTTGACAAAATTGGATGTTCTAAGTTCACATCAATGCTAAACCACATCAGGAGACAACATTTGAGGTCTATGAAAGAAAATACATTTTTTGGGGGGAGGGTTTGGTAATTTAAATTGTACACCTCAAAAGACTAGTTTTTGGCTGGTATTCACAATAGCAGAGTTTGCAAAACAAAATACCACCCGTTTGATACAAATCATCATGATATTATATCACTTTGTATCGGACACTTTTTTCAAATTTTCACCTAAAATGACATACCCAAATCTAACTACCTGTAGCTCAGGACCTGAAGCAAGGATATGTATATTCTTGATACCATTTGAAAGGAAACACTTTGAAGTTTGTGGAAATGTGAAATTAATGTAGTAGAATATAATGCATTATAAAGAAATAAAACATTTTAGTTTTTTTGTTCCATCATCTTTGAAATGCAAGAGAAAGGCCATAATGTACTATTCTATCCCAGGCGAAATTTAGATATTGGCCACAAGATGGCAGCAGTGTACGTGCAAAGTTGTGGACTGATTCAATGAACCATTGCATTTCTCTTCAAAATGTTGTATCAAGACTGCCCAAATGTGCCTAATTGGTTTACTAATACATTTTCCAGTTCATAACAGTGCACTCTCCTCAAACAATAGCATGTTATTCTTTCACTGTAATAGCTACTGTAAATAAGACAGAATAAGACAGAATAAATGCAGTTAGATTAACAAGAATTTAAGCTTTCTGTCAATATCAGATATGTCTATGTCCTGGGAAATGTTCTTGTTACAGTACTTACAACCTCATGCTAATCACATTAGCCTCCATTAGCTCAACTGTCCCGTGTGGGTTGCGGACACCGATCCCTTGGAGGTTAACATTTAATTAAGGTCTGAGCATGTCTGCTGCTAGTTATGAAGTCTATGTACATGCTTACATAAGAGCATGTGGCAATAAATACTTGGAAATAATGTTGGTCCAGGACAGTCATTCTGATTCCAATGTAAAATTGCCTTTAATGCTCAACTATCACCCATCAAATGCTATAGAATTGCTTAAAATGTAAGTACTTTTTCTCTCATAGGTATCTAACAACCAGGAAGTTTGAAAAGACAGGCTGAGTGGGCAGGGAGCATAAATTCATGAGCTCGTCTTGACTGACCGCTTTTCTTGGATGCAGTGTTGAAGTAAAATCATCTTAAGCGAATTTGGTGATACACAAAACAACTCAAACAAATTGAAGATGCGTGTCTCATGTGATATGAATTACAACAGCGCTGATGGATGTGTTGACATGATAACCTCGTCAAGGTTTTAAACGACCCCTTCCCTCCCTTTTGCTACATGCAGGCTGAAGAATTTGCTTGCCATTAACTTGTTAACACCAGATACAGAAGAAAAGGGAAATATATATTTGCCATAGACGAATAGGGTAAACCTTTCATTATTTTTGCCGACACCCTACAGACAAATTTTGGCACCAGTAGAGTAGCAATCTAGCTATAAAACCACCCCCCTTTGCAAACACACCATCTCCGATGTTGGTTACAAGGCAGTACTTATTTAAATTAGGTAAGAGAATATCATGTTACCATTGGTGTATTAAAATGAGTGTTAGGGTGAGGTCACCCCATCCCTTAATAATCCCACCTTCTCAATCCAAGTGTTTGACATGGGGGAGGGGACCAATAACTTTATGATCAAACTTTATCAGTGTAGAAACAATAGTTATTTTTCATACTTTGGTCATCATACTTTGATGAGGTTTCATCCAAATATCATCCAATTTCATGAAACACGTACAGTTGAAGTCAGAAGTTTACATACACTTAGGTTGGAGTCATTAAAACTCATTTTTCAACCACTCCACAAATTTCTTGTTAACAAACAATACTTTTTTGGCAAGTCGGTTAGGACATCTAATTTGTGCATTACACAAGTCATTTTTCCAACAATTGTTTACAGACAGATTATTTCACTTATAATTCACAGTATCACATTTTCAGTGGGTCAGACGTTTAAAAACACTAAATTGACTGTGCCTTTAAACAGCTTGGAAAATCCCAGAAAATTATGTCTTGGCTTTAGAAGCGTCTGATAGGTTAATCGACATCATTTGAGTCAATTGGCAGTGTACCTGTTGATGTATTTCAAGGCCTACCTTCAAACTCAGAGCCCTCTTTGCTTGACATCATGGGAAAATCAAAATAAATCAGCCAAGACCTCAGAAAAAAATGGTAGACCTCCACAAGTCTGGTTCATCCTTGGGAGCAATTTCCAAATGCCTGAAGGTACCACTTTCAGAACAACAGTAAACAGTAACAGCAAAGGACCTTGTGAAGATGCTGGAGGAAACAGGTACAAAAGTATCTATATCCACAGTAAAACGAGTCCTATATCGACATAACCTGAAAGCCTGCTCAGCAAAGAAAAAGCCACTGTTCCAAAAGAAAAAAGCCAGACTACGGTTTGCAACTGAACATGGGGACAAAGATTGTATTTTTGGAGAAATTAAACAAAAAAAGAACTGTTTGGCCATAATGACCATCATTATGTTTGGAGGAAAAAGGGGGAGGCTTGCAAGCCGAAGACATCATTCCCAACTATGAAGCACGGGGGTGGCAGCATCATGTTGTGGGGGTGCTTTGCTGCAGGAGGGACTGGTGCACTTCACAAAATAGATGACATCATGAGGAGGGAAAATCATGTGGATATATTGAAACATCGTCTCAAGACATCAGTCAGGAAGTTAAAGCTTGTTCGCAAATGATCTTCCAAATGGACAATAACCACAATCATATATTTCACTGGTCATCCCCAAAGCCAACACCGCGTTTCCTTCCAATTCTCTGCTGCCAATGACTGGAACAAATGGCAAAAATCACTGAAGTTGGAGACATATCTCTCTCACTAACTTAAAGCATCGGATGTCAAAGCAGCTTACCGATCGCTGCAGCTGTACACAGCCCATCTGTAAATAGCCCATCCAACCAACTACCTACCGCATCCCCAAATTTGTTTTTGTTTTTTTCTGCTCTTTGCACACCAGTATTTATACTTGCACATCCTTATCTGCACATCTATCACACCAGTGTTAATTGATATATTGTAATTACTTCGACACTATGGCCTATTTATTGCCTTATAGCTTACTTAATTTGCACACACTGTATACAGATTTTCTATTGTGTTACTGACTGTACGTTTGTTTATCCCATGTGTAACTCTGTGTTGATGTTTTTGTCGCACTGCTTTGCTTTATCTTGGTGACGTCGCAGTTATAAGTGAGAACTTGTTCTCAACTGGCCTTCCAAATAAAGGTGAAATAAAAAAAAAACACTTCCAAAGTTGTGGCAAAATGGCTTAAGGACAACAAAGTCAAGGTATTAGAGTGGCCATCCCAAAGCCCTGACCTCAATCCCATAGAAAGTGTGTGGGCAGAACTGAAAATGCATGTGCGAGCAAGGAGCCCTACAAACCTGACTCAGTTACACCAGCTCTGTCAGGAGGAATGGGCCAAAATTTACCAAAATTATGGTGGGAAGCTTGTGGAAGGCTTCCCGAAACGTTTGAACCAAGTTAAACAATTTATAGACAATGCTACCAAATTCTAATTTGTATGTAGCTTCTAACCCATTGTGAATGTGATGAAAGAAATAAAAGCTGAAATAAATAATTCTCTCTACAATTATTCTGACATTTCACATTCTTAAAATAAAGTGGTGATCCTAACTGACCTAAAACAGGGATTTTTACTGGGATTAAATGTCAGGAATTGTGAAAAACTGAGTTAAAATGTATTAGGCTAAGGTGTATGTCAACTTCCGACTTCAACTGTGTATACTTTCTAGTGTTAAAAATACTATATGAGGTATTAATTCCCTAACACTGACAAAGTGTAACAGCGTCAGCACTAAGCGCAGTGTTCATTTAACACTGCATAATTTGCTTTTTGGCACTCTGCTGGCAGAAATATTGCTCGTCCCACTGCAAATATGAACATTTCCAATCTGTTACGTTGCGCTACAGCAAATCGAAGCTACACGACTGGAGGGCTGTTAACAGAACATGATTAAGAAGAACCATTTGCCACTGCCTCCTGTGTGTGCAGCCACTGTGTAAATTCCATCCCTGCTCTGCTAACTAATCCCTGGATGAACACAGGTCATTAAGGGCCTGATTCAGACTTAGGAAATGTAGCCTTTCCTACACACTTCTCAATACTTTATATTCGACATTTACCTTATGGAGGTGCATAACAGGCTTTGCAGACGTGATTCCCTTGTGCGCACTGAATACATTGAATTAAACCTCTGAAAATACTCCCTCTTGCTAGCCAACGGTTTTCTCGTGGCATTTCTATTCAATAGGGTTTTCAGTATATTTATCTTAACCTATCCCTTTAAATTCAGTGGACCTTTTAATCACAAATTTTGAAGACAGACTTACGGGAATAGATAGAGAGAATGGGATCTACAATATAAACCATTTAGCAGATGTGTTTATCCAAAGTGACTTACATTCATGCGTGCATATATTTTACATATGGCTGGTCACCGAAATCAAACCTACCGCCTTGTCGTTAATAAGTACATGCTCAACCAACTGAGCTACAAAGGGCTACAAGAAAAGCCATCTAAATATGTGACCCGTTTTAGGAAACTAGGCGCATGTCGAGTGTCGCTACTTCACAGGAATTAGTGATCAAAATGCTTTTTTTGGCAGAAATGGCTTCTCGAACATGTTAAATTTGATTTGCCTTCATAACAAACGTGTATGCCATCTGTTAAATTACGAGCCTAGTTGGTTTAGGTACAGAAAAGTCAGCAACCTTCCCCTAGCCATAATTGGCTAAGATAATGAGTGGACTGGACAATTTAATTATTTATTTTTATTTTTTATTTTACCTTTATTTAACTAGGCAAGTCAGTTAAGAACAAATTCTTATTTTCAATGACAGCCTAAGAACAGTTGGTTAACTGCCTGTTCAGGGGCAGAAGGACAGATTTGTACCTTGTCAGCTCAGGGGTTTGAACTTGCAACCTTCTGGTTACTTGTCCAACGCTCTAACCACTAGGTTACCCTGCCGCAGATAGATGCAGAGAGATGAGTTTGAGTTGGTCTGCCATATAGCATGCTTCTGTCTATTTGAGCTGGTCAGTATGTCTAGGTAATCCTCTCTTACTCAGCTTTTAAAAAATGTATTGCGTAGTTAAACTGCATAAGCCTAATATCAAGTTAAAGTGTTCTGTTAGCTAGCTAACGTTAGCTGGCTGGCTCGCTAGCTAATGTTACGTGTATGCTCTCCACTTTCTGGAGGATCGAGTTTTGAAATCAGTGGAATTCGAGTATGATAGCTAAGGAGACGGAGAAAACACCTGTCTCCCGATTACATCTTCAAACTAATGTCAACCATGGCATCCGACAGGAGACCCGTCCATTGATGATGTATATGGGTAAGATAGTCTAGCTAGCTACATTTTCAGATATTACACATTTCTGAGTTTGACCTTAAAGTGGTTTCATTTCAAGTTAAAGTGGAATGTTAGCTAACTAACATTAGCGGGCTGGCTCGCTAGCTAGCTAACGTTATGTGTATGATCTTATTATTTGTATTTCAGACTCATTTGCTTGACTGGTTATAGCTTAGTGTTAGCTAGCTAACATTGAACCTGGTTGGTTAGCTACCTGCAGATTCATGCAGGGTAGTAACGACATGAGTTGGGATTATGGTTCATTATTTAGCTAGCTAGTGTAAAGTAAATAATTTTCCTCTTGGAACCGGCAGGTTCACTCAACCTTATTCATGGTATTCCTAGCGAATAAAGATGGTGGAATAATGAGGGAATTAAGTCAAAGTAAGAATATGGATACGGTATGTCGACACAACTCTGACACACCTTCATTTCGTTGATCTTCCCCACCAAAAAAAGAGCGGGTGAATAGCATGCTATTCTCATGCTTAAATTCAATGTAAGAATATGCAAAGAGAGAAAAGTGCATAAAAAGGGAATTACTTTCCATTTACGTGCACTTAACTCTGGTCAGAATTCCCCCCTAAGTAATTACAGAGCAATTAAGACTTTTAAGGGATGACAAAACTGGTGGCCCCGACCAACACTGGAGAAAGAACACTGTCTACCCCTCAACCTACCTTAATTGTTCTCCTTGACCTGAACCCGCAATCTTACCTAGCTTTAACTTTGTTACTTGTAAATGTCTTTGGCAACTCTAAAGTTGGTGTGCACTGTCATCCAGTGCGAAATTTATTGCCAACATTTCGGACTTCTTTGTGTCTTGAATGGCTACCATTTTGTTCTACTTTGTGAATTGAAATGCTACCATTTTGTACCTCTTTATGACTTGAATGGGTAACATTTCGTGCTTGCGTAATGAAACAAACATGTAAACCCTGCCCATCTGACATGCCAGGCTGGCTAAAGCAAACGCCAGGTCTGCACACGACCCAGACCATGTGTTGTGCTAGAGTTCGCAGCAAGAAATTATACCAAAATATGATTTGCAAACATGTGAGAGGGAGAACACACTTATGTATATTAATAAAAGCTTTGCTAGGTGTTCCTTCTACTTACAAACCTACGGAGGCACTAAAATATGCTAAACAATGCTCCACTCAACATGCTGAGTTGAAACCTAATTTGCTTTGAAGATAAAAAGGTTAATAAATAAATAAAATAAATCTCCTCCCCCTAACTCATGCACAGATTTGTGTATACAATCAATCTCGCTATCGCTCACTCTCTCATGTACAAACACACATTTGCACTGTTTCTTTCTTTCCTTGACTCCTACTCGCTATTTTGTAAAGAGAGCAAATTAGGTTTGTGAATAATTCTGTGAAACTCCTGTTCTGTACTAAGATGGCCAAGGTGAACTATAGAAAGAGAATTAAATAAATAAATACAGATACGTTTAGAGCACCATGAGATATGGTGAAATTTAGATACCAGAAAGAAAAAGAAAGGTGAGGGAGATGGAAGTATAGGGAGAGGTAGATACAGACATAGAAAGAGGGAGAGTTGGACAGAGACGGAGAGGGAGAGGTAGACAGAGAGAGAGAGGGGCAGGAGAGAAGCAGGATATCTGCTCCTAAATTAGGCTCAATTAGCTGAGGGGCTGCTAATGAGGCTTCCAGATGCACGCCTCTCTCTCTCTCTCTCAGGGCTCTGGCAACTTCTTCTAAGTAGGTCGGATCTCTGTCTAAGATGGAGACAGAGGGAGAGAAAGAAGTAGAGATGGAGATAAACAGATACAGGGCAGGAAGGGTACTAACTCTGGCTAGGACAATTGGAGAGAGAAAGAGAGATATGGGAGAATTTAAGGTGACCCTTTACCTGTCTCATGTTAGCATAAAAACAGAGAGATAAAAGGCCAAAGAGTGAGTGAAATAAGGAGGAAAGTTCTGTCAGTTAATGAAGGTAGACAGATGGAGGGAGGGAGAGAGAGAGAAAAGTAAAGGGTCACCCTTCTTCTCTCTCGCTAGAGAGTAATCAGTGAGTGATAGAAGAAAAAAATGAGGACAGAAATACATATTTAACTGGCATTGGCTGCACACCCTAAAAAAGGTTTCTTTGGGAAGGGTGATCGTTCTATGTGGAACCATAATGACTCAAAGAACCCTTTGAGCTCTTCAACGGTTCTTTACAGTTCACAAAAGGGTTCTTTGCTCTTTTAGTGACCATTACAGTTTTTTTTATCGCTTTGGTAAAATATTTTCACAAGTAAATTTTATGTGGTACATTTTCACAACTCTTAGTAAAAAACTCCAAACTGGTCACACTTGTAACACAGCCAGTCTTTAATTCAAAACCTGTCATTGTGCATTAATTTGGATTGTAAACATCTCTCACCACACAATCACTGATTCAAAATATAAGTTTATTGTGAAATGGAATGAGGTTTAAATCACCAAAACACAACATGATGATATCTTTTCAATGTTGTCGTTTTAACTACCAGTTAATCCAATAGCAAACAATGCAAGATCCAGTATGTATACAAAAGTATGTGGACACCCCTTCAAATTAGTGTATTTGGCTATTTCAGCCACACCCGTTGCTGACAGGTGTATACAATTGAGCACACAGGCATGCAATCTCCATAGACAAACATTGACAGTAGAATGGCCTTACTGAACAGCTCAGTGACTTTCAACGTGGCACCGTCATAGGATGCCACCTTTCCAACAAGTCAGTTCGTCAAATTTCTGCCTTGGTAGAGGTGCCCCGGTCAAACACAATGAGCTGTGCAGCATTATAGAATACAAGTAATGGCTTACCACACCATCGTCAGAGATAGCTGCGCACATGGAAATGTTTCCCCCACGTTGTCCATGCACTTGCACGGTTGGCCGACGAGTTTTGGCAAGGTTGAAGCCCACTTCATCGACAAAGATATACTTGTGATTAACCATTAAGCACATTTTTATTAATTTAAAGAACTTATTAGAGAATCATATGAAAAGGTTTGTGAGCATTGTGATAAACAATTACTTAATATGAAAGGTACAGTGGTTCTTTCTTTAAAAGTTGCATCATACTGCAACACAACTTGCGGGGTGCTGCAGAAAGGTATGGCATGTTGGAGTGCATGACCTCATAGTATTTTACTGATAGAAATTGTTGCCAGTAATGCTAGTTTGACTACCAGAGGGCATCTTTGAGAAACTAAGTTATTGAAATGACATTAATATATATATATATATTTATTGAACCTTCATTTAACTCTGCTAAGAACAAGTTCTTAATTACAATGACAGCCTACACTGGCCAAACCCAGACAAAGCTGGCCCAGTTGTGCGCCACCATATGGGACCCAATCACAGCCTGTTGTGATACAGCCTGGATTTGAACCAGGGTGTCTGGAGTGACACCTCAAGCACTGAGATGCAGTGCCTTAGACCGCTGCGCCACTCAGGAGCTGTGGGCCTAAGAGTCCTGTAGCTGTTTAAGCGTAACTTAATTATTGGCATAAAGGCCTACTTCATTATACAGTATATCAATCAATCATGCATTACTTTGTGCATGTCATGACACAGCATACAACTCACCCATGTCTTCATTTTAATTATTAATATTTTTTTTTGTATTTTACCACCTCCACAATTTCAATCTTGTCTCATTGCTGCAACTCCCCAACGGTCTTGAGAGGCGAAGGTCGAGTCATGCATCCTCCAAAGCATGACCCGCTAAACCGCGCCTCTTAACTTCTTAAGGTTTAGGGGGCAGCATTTTCACTTTTGGATAAATAGTGTGCCCAATTTCAACTTCCTGCTACTCATGCCAAGAATATAAGATATGCATATTATTAGTAGATTTGAATAGAAAACACTCGGACGTTTCTAAAACTGTTTGAATCGTGTCTGTGAGTATAACAGAACTTATGTAGCAGAGCGTGAAATTCAAATGAAATTATTCAAAATATTTAACTTTCATAAAATCACAAGTTCAATACACCAAAATAAACTTAACTTCCAGCCACCATGTCAGATTTCCAAAAAGGCTTTACGGCGAAAGCAAACCATGCGATTATCTGAGGACAGTGCCCCATCATACAAACACATGAAAATCATATTTCAACCAAGCAGGTGTCATGAAAGTCTGAAATAATGAGATAATTCATGCCTTAACTTTGAAGATCTTCTTCTGTTGGCACTCCAATATGTCCCAGAAACATCACAAATGGTCATTTTGTTCGATAAATTCCTTCTTCATATCCCCAAAATGTCCATTTATTTGGCACATTTGATTCTGAAATACACCGGTTCCAACTCGCCCAACATGACTACAAATGATCTTATAAGTTACCTGTAAACTTGGTCCAAACATTTCAAACAACTTTCCTAATCCAACTATAGGTATCCTAAAAAGTAAATAATCAATCAAATTTAAGACGGAATATACTGTGTTCAATAGTGGATCAAATCAAAGTGGAGCGAGCTCCAGGTCGCGCGCACCAAACAATGTAGTCCACTTGGCTTGACACTTAGAGGGTACAGCTGTACTTCTTCATTTCTCAAAGGAAAAACATCAACCAATTTCTAAAGACTGTTGTTATCTAGTGGAAGCCATAGGAACTACAACCAGGTGCCTCATAAATCTAGTTTCACATAGAAAATAATAGAAAACACAGTGACCTAAAAAAAAGAAATTCTTGGATAGTTTGTCCTCGGGGTTTCGCCTTCCAAATAAGTTATGTTATACTCACAGACACAATTTTAACAGTTTTTGGAAACTATAGAGTGTTCTCTATCAAAATCTACCGATTACTTGCATATCCTAGCCTCTGGGCCTGAGTGGCAGGCAGTTTACTTTGGGCACGCTTTTCATCCGGATGTGAAAATACTGCCCCTATACCAAAGAGGTTTTAATTATCATCTGCCCGCTTAACCCGGAAGCCAGCCACACCAATGTGTCAGAAGAAACAATTGACGACAGAGGTCCGGCTCGCCGCAAGAGTACAATAAGTCAAGTAAAGTCCCCCAGGACAAACCCCCCCTAACACAGACTATGTTGGGCCAATTGTGAGCCGCCCTATGGGACTCCCAATCACGGCCTGTTGTGACATAGCCTGGGATCAAATCCAGATCTGTAGTGACACCTCCAGCACTGCGATGCAGTGCCTTAGACCACTGCGCTACTCGGGAGGCCTCTTTGTCTTTTTCTTGAAGAAGATGGTGCCGACAGACATGGCTGCTCTGCTTCTAGCTCCTAAGCAATGTTATTTCTTACATTATTAGTCCAGAACGTGTTATCCAAAACAACTTTTGGATATCAGAGCAGCTGAAACTCACCAGCATTACGACCAGAAATACAACTTTCCAGAATTGGATCCTTTGTTAAGTTTAAGTTTGCAGACGACACAACAGTAGTAGGCCTGTTTACCAGCAATGGCGAGACAGCCTACAATTAGGAGGTGAGGACCCTGGAGAAGGTGAAAAACTTGAAGAAGCAGTGGAGAAGGTGAAATGCTTTCGTGTCCTTAGGAGGCTCAAGAAATTCAGCTTGGCCCCTTGGTGCTTTTACAGATGCACAATTGAGAGCCTCCTGTAAGGCTGTATCATCACCTGGTACGGCTACTACACCGCCCGCAACCACAGGTCTCTCCAGAGGGTGGTGCGGTCTTCCCAACGCATCATCGGGGGCGCAATGCCTGCCCTCTAGGATACTTACAACACCCGATGTCACAGGAAGGCCAAAAAGATAATCAAGGACATCAACCACCCGAGCAACGGCGAGGTCAGTACAGGTACATTAAAGCTGGGACCGGGAGACTGAAAAACAGATTCTATTTCAAGGCCATCAGACTGTTAAATAGCCATCACTAACCGGCTACCACTCTGTTACTCAATCCTGCACATTAAAGGCCGCTACCCTATATACATAGACATGGAATCATTGTGACGTTAATAATGGAATACATACTGCTTTACTTATTTCAATGTATATACTCTGTTGTATTCTACTGTATTTTAGTCAATGCCACTCCGACATTGCTCGTCCTAATATTTATATATTTCTTAATTCCATTCTTTCACTTTAAGATTTGTGTGTATTGTTGTGAAATGTTAGACACTACTGCACTGTTGGAGCTAGGAACAGAAGCATTTTGCTACACCCGCAATAACATTTGCTAAATATGTGTATGTGACCAATAAAATGTGATTTTATTTAAATACAGTAAAGCATTTTAGCTATAAAACGAAATAACAAAGGGATCCTTGAATTATTAAACAATGAATAAACCGCAATATGTCAGTTCAGTGACTGAATTCAGGAATTGATTTGATTTTTTATTATTGGCTCTATTGGAGACTTTAATTAAAAGCTTTTTTTGTTAGAACATACCATATGGGATTGATTATAATATGTTGTAAATTAGGCTAACCAATTGTAGGCTAACCAATGCCCAAAAGGTGATTCAGTGAAAATAAAAATCTGATTGATTTATCAAGACCAGTCCCCATGCCTGTCTCAAAGCAGTGTGAAACGGTGCTAAAATAGTTGACCACAAGCAGGTAGGATGTTGCTTCAAATCCAATCAGAACAATTGGATGGCTTTGGGTGTTTTAGTAAGCAACACTTTATTACCTTCAATTGCATTAGCCTATATTATTGCAATACTTCCATCATTCAGAGATATTTATTCACATAGTAATTCATTTTGGATCCATCCAGATGTGTTTGGAAAACAGTGCATGTGGTGGGCTATGCAAAGAGATGGGTGAAGTGACATGCCTCACAAACATCCATTAATACATTTATAGTCCCTAAACTCGGCAAGAGTCTATTGTCCTGCTGATAGCCCATCAAGGGTGGATGGCTTTTTTTGTATTCCAATTTATTGGAAAAGCTGCTAAACCATTTACACCTGGCCCACAGCGTTGTTGCATACTTACAGTACAATGCACTTTCACCCCATTCTCTGCCTGACTCTGTACCAATGCCACCGGATTATTTTTTCTATCGTTGTTATCTATTTCGTAAGATTCCACAAGCAAATGTAATAAATTAAACACATTAAATAGCTCAGGTATTGAAAATATGTGAAATATGCTTATTAGCGGAGGCTTCGTGGCATTGCCATGAACTTTTAATTTTGCAGATATCACTTGCGAATAATCAGTCAGCACATATGTTTTAAGAATATAATGGAATAGAACAGACCATTTTAATTTATTTTTGAATAAAAACATTACAGTGTAGTAATAAGCTACTGTCCAGTTACACCTTCTTCTTCTGACAGAGGAAGAGCAATTCTTAAATTATTGTCCTACATTCAATCAGTCTCTTCTTCTTCATCCTCATCATTCAGTTCATTCAAATTCAATTGTCATACATTAATCACTCCCATTCAACAAGTCCAAATCGCTTTTGCATGTGCTCCAAAGGGATAACTTGAAATAACATGATGAAGTCAGAAGTTTACCTTAGCCAAATACTTTTAAACAATTTAAAGGCAATGCTACTAAATACTATTTGAGTGTATGTAAACTTCTGACCCACTGGGAATGTGATGAAAGAAATAAAAGCTGAAATAAATAATTCTCTCTACTATTATTCTGACATTTCGCATTCCTAAAATAAAGTGGTGATCCTAACTGACCTAAAACGGAATTTTTAACATGATTAAATGTCAGGAATTGTGAATACTGAGTTGAACTTGGGTAGCCTTCCACAAGCTTCCCACAATAAGTTGGGTACATTTTGGCCCATTCCTCCTGACAGAGCTGGTGTAACTGAGTCAGTTTTGAAGGCCTCCTTGCTCGCACACGTCTTTTCAGTTCTGCCCACACATTTTCTATGGGATTGAGGTCAGGGCTTTGTGATGGCCACTCCAATACCTTGACTTTGTTGTCCTTAAGCCATTTTGCCACAACTTTGGAAGTATGCTTGGGGTCATTGTCCATTTGGAAGACCCATTTGCGACCAAGCTTTAACTTCCCGACTGAGGTCTTGAGATGTTGCTTCAATATATCCACATAATTTTCCTGCCTCATGATGCCATCTATTTTGTGAAGTGCACCAGTCCCTCCTGCAGCAAATCACCCCCACAACATGATGCTGCCACCCCTGTGTTTTACGGTTGGGATGGTATTCTTTGGCTTGCAAGCCTCCCCTTTTTTCCTCCAAACATAACGATGGTCATCATTTTAATTTCATCATACCAGAGGACATTTCTCCAAAAACTACAATCTTGTCCCCATGTGCAGTTGCAAACCATAGTCTGTCTTTTTTTCTTTTCTCCCCATTTTCATGGTATCCAATTGTTGTAGTAGCTACTATCTTGTCTCAACCAAGCCACACTGCTTCTTAACACAGCGCGCATCCAACCCGGAAGCCAATGAGGAAACACCGTGCACCTGGCAACCTTGGTTAGCACGCACTGCGCCCGGCCCACCACAGGAGTCACTGGTGCGCGATGAGACAATGAAATCCCTACTGACCAAGCCCTCCCTAATCCGGACGACGCTAGGCCAATTGTGCATCGCCCCACGGACCTCCCGGTCGCGGCCAATTACGACAGCGCTTGGGCACAAACCCAGGGACCCTGATGGCACAGCTGGCGCTGCAGTACAGCGCCCTTAACCACTGCACCACCCAGGAGGCCTTTAGTCTGTCTTTTTTATGGTGGTTTTGGAGCAGTGGCTTCTTCCTTGCTGAGCAGCCTTTCATGTTATGTCGATATAGGACTCATTTTATTGTGGATATAGATACTTTTGTACCTGTTTCCTCCAGCATCTTCACAAGGTCCTTTGCTGTTGTTCTGGGATTGATTTGCACTTTTCGTACCATAGTACGTTCAGCTCTAGGAGACAGTCTCCTTCCTGAGCGGTACGACGGCTGCGTGGTCCCATGGTGCTTATACTTGCATACTTTTGTTTGTACAGATGAACGTGGTACCTTCAGGCGTTTGGAAATTGCTCCCAAGGTTGAACCAGACTTGCGGAGGTCTACAATTTTTTTCTGAGGTCTTGGCTTATTTCTTTTGATTTTCCCATGATGTCAAGCAAAGAGGCACTGAGTTTGAAGGTAGGCCTTGCAAAACATCCACAGGTAAACCTCCAATTGACTCAAATTATGTCAATTAGCCTGTCAGAAGGTTCTAATGCCATGACATCATTTTCTGTACATTTCCAAGCTGTTTAAATGCCCAGTCAACTTAGTGTTTGTAAACTTCTGACCCACTGGAATTGTGATACAGTGAATTATAAGGGAAATAATCTGTCTGTAAACAATTGTTGGAAAAATTACTTATGTCATGCACAAAGTAGATGCTCTAACCGACTTGCCAAAACTATAGTTTGTTAACAAGAAATTTGTGGATTGGTTGAAAAACTAGTTTTAATGACTCCAACATAAGTGTATGCAAATTTCTGACTTCAGCTGTAGGTAAATTAAATCATCTAAAGGAAAAATAAAATTATTTATTAGCCTAGTGGATATAAGTGTTTTAGGCATATCATGTGAATTAGGCCTCATGTAAAATCATTGTCAAAAGCGCAATAAGTGCTGTTGCATGACTAACAGATGGTGTTTACATTACTATATAATTTATCTGGCAGTTTGGAACCATGTAAACAATACTAAATAAAGTGTAACTAATACCAGAGAGTCTGTTCCAATTTTTTTTCAAGTAAAGAAACAGCATAGCAAAGGTTAAAAGCAGACAGAGTTGTGAAATTGCTTTAATTTAATTTTGCATGAAGCTTGGTGATCACAGAATCAGTAGGATATTACTCAAACACTCACATAGGCGATAGAAGCAGGGACAGCATAGGGCTCAGTGACTCACTCATTCCTGGCTTTTGCTCAGTATAAGTATGATATGATTGTCTTTAGCATGCAGTCTCTCCTCTCGCATCAGCTAATTTCGTTTGAAATATTATTTGGATTATAATACATTAATATATTTGTAGGGGTTGATGCATTTTTCGTGAGGGTAAATCTGGTCTGTGATATTGAGTTAGAAATGTAAAACTTCAGAGTACTTAAGCATTGAATACATTGCAACTTTGCCATTTTTTGGCCATTAAGCTACACTCAACTCTGACTGACTGCAGCATCTATCCGTAAGTCTAAACTGTGGCACAGATTGGGGGATTTTCACACCTAGCCAAGCTCTTAGACTAGCGTTGTGTAAATTAATGGAGGTGTGAATGTTTCAGTCAGTCTCTCTCCTATCACACTAGTCCTGCATCAGGCCAAAGAAAAACAGCTGGCAGGTGATCCTGGAGTTGAGAGAGAACTTGTGTAAGTACTATGGCGCAATTACACTTGACATGTGGGCTGACAATTTTCAAAAAACAGGATACTTGTGCATTACAGCCCATTACATAAACAAAGGGTGGAAGTTATCCACCACGGAGTGGGACAGTGCAGCTCATATCTGCAGATAACATAAGGCTAGCTATTGTGAAAGAATACTTGGGAATTCTGTTGATTTCCCTCATCGCTTCAAGAGGCCTACTGTAATTTTGTGGTTCCAAAGGATAAACCATCACCTTCAGATGGATACGTGTTTTCAGAGAGAAGCCAGCTGCGAGCCTGCGACCAGACACGGTGGATGACATCCTTTTCCTGCACAGCAATTTGAATAAGCCCAGTGTTTTTGAATTGATTTTAGTTTTTTAAAATTTGTTGTCTGATATAAGGCTCTTTAAAGTGATTTGAGTTGTCAATGTGCCGCGTTGCATTGTGGAAAAAAAGACCTGTTCTTACTTTATGGCATGATTTATTTTTATTCAAATGTTGAATAAACATGCAGCCAAATGAATTAATGCAAGAAATAGGAATAATAGCTACTGTCTGTAGTCACAAAAACAATTAGGCAATATAAATTGCTATTATTTTGTTGGGTAATGGATCGGCTCTCGGAACTCATTAAGAGGCGGCTTCTGTCTTCAATATAATCATTCATTCAGAAGGTTAAACCCATAGGTCTTAGGCCTGCAGTAAATTCAATTAGATTACCAGGTTAATCATTCAGTTATAATAATCCATGCCTTCTGGGAATGATATGAAGTCCAACAAGTATGGGTGGAGTTGGAAATTTGTCTGTCAGAAGTATTACAATGGAAATGAACTTTTAATCCATCTGTCTGCATATTTCAAGACATGGCATATAAGGGTGCAGTGAGATGGGTTGGACGATACTTTTTTTGTCAATCATCTTGAAAAAAACGTACACAAGAAAACTGAAAATCAACGAATGTCAGCTTTTAAATGCTTTATTATCCAAATGTTGAAAGTGCATGTGGGCGACGGAGAGAAACAAAATGGTGCAGTTTGGCGGAGAGTGATGCGGGCACTAGAGATGGGGGTGTGAACAGGTGGTTATGGGCAGATGTGATGTAGTTGTTGTTTGTTATCTAAAAATATCTAATAAAATCGTACAAAAAAATGAAATAAGTAGAAATGACAAGCTTGCAACGCGCATCTGATTATTCATTATAAATAGGATTTATTTGATTTATTTAGTTTCCATTTTCATTGTAACCACAATGTAAGAAATAATTGAACACACACAACATGAGGAGATTTAACTTAGTCAAAACATTTCTTTACTAAAGACTATCAGACTTATTTATTTTGATTCAAAGCCACGAATGAGTGAGTCACTCAGCTTTATGCTGACAAACATATCTTTATACTGTGAAATAGCCTACTAAATAGGCCAAGCCTAAACGAATGTATTAAATTGCCTAAATAAACTAGTACATTTCTTAAATAAATGAAGTAGGTCAGATCTTGAAAATATGGGCAACCTTTCTCCCCTCCCTATCCTTGCTGGACTCTCTTTCATTCAGTTTCTTCTTGACTTCAGCAAAGAAGGACTTCGTGTTTCAGAAACTCACTTTATATACAGGGTCTATCACTCTTTCACACTGTGGTAAATAAAGCCAGTTATTATTTCTGTCTGTTTTTAGAGGGAGAGAAACTAAAATCCACCATGCCTATTTTTCGAAAATCGTCAGTCCACATGTCAAGTGTAATTGCGCCACAGAATTTACCCAAGTTCTCTCTCTATTCCGGGACTACCTGCCAGCTATTTTTTTTGTTGCCTAATGCAGGACTCTAGTACCAGAGAAGAGAGAAACTCTTGGACTGAAACATTCACACCTCCATTAATTTATGAAAAGATAGTCAATTTTTGCCACAGTTCAGAGAGTACCAATAGATCAGTGTTCTAACTCTACTGTACCAATAGATCAGTGTTCTAACCTTGTGATAGTGTGGTGCAATGACAGAATGATGCAATTTACCACAATCTGTCACCATCTACCACAAATCTGACCGACTTCACAGGTTGAACGTTTGAACGTAAAAAATGTTTTTTTTAATCATATTGCGTTTTTTTGTTGTTGAACTTTCATGTGCCTTAATAACAAACTTGTATGCCATCTGTAAATACAAATAAAGTTGCTAAATTATGAGCCTAGTTGGATTAGCCAAAGAAAAAGCCAGGAACCTTCCCGCTAACAATGATTGGCTGAGATACTGAGTTGGCTGGACATGCCGAGAGATGAGTTTCAGATTGGTCCTGCAGAGTAGCATCTTGTGTCTATAAAAGTAGCTGCTCGTTATGCGCAGATAATCCTTTCTACTGCAGTTGTTTCTAAAGATATAAAGTCAGCCACGGAGAACTGCAAATATCAATAACATTGCTGCCCTGAATTTATCAGGAGCTATCGACAAAGGTCAACGGGAAAAAGTTGTGATGGACTACTTTCTGGAGGATGATCAACAGTGTTGTTGTCACAGAAGAGGTTGACCGAGTTTTGAAATCAATGGAAGTCAACGAGCCAAACAGGCTGTGTAAACTAAACGGAAATGACACAGGACGTCTTATTTAATAAAAGGGTTTGCAGTCTGCCGTGAAGCTTTCATTATTGTATACGGGTAAGAATCTAGCTACAGTTTCAGAAATGATACATTTCTAATTTTACAGAAAGTTATTTTCATTACAAGTTAAAGCTTGCTGTTAGCTAGCCAGCTGGAGTTCGATGACTGGCTTGCTAGCTAACATTGAACGTACTTGGTTAACTTTAGCTAGATATGACAATCAGTTTGTATTACTAGTAACATCACTCTATGCATTAGGATTATAGTAAAAATGTTTAGCTAGTTAACGTTACAATGTCTAAACAAAAGACCCCAAGTTAAAGTTTGCCATTAGCTAGCTAACGTTAGCTGAGGTTAGATGGCTGGCTTGCTAGGTAACATTAACTTAATGTATGAAGTGTGTGTAACGTTCGTGATGTTTTCTCAGAATGCCATTTCGCAATGCTAGTTATAGCCTAATGTTAGCTAGCTAACTAGCTAACATTGAACCTATTTGGTTAACTTTAGCTAGCTATGACAATCAGTTTGTATTGCTAGTAAAATCTTGCTGTTAGCTAGCCAGCTGACGTTAGATGGCTGGCTAGTTAGCTAACATTACCTGTACGAACTGTGTATAGTGATATTATCTCAGAATGACATTTCGCATCTATTGTATAATAATGCTAAAATACTTGTATCTGGAATTTGTCTTTCAGCATCAGTAGAACATGCCTGACTTTCCTCCACCAGTCAAACAAGGAGAATGGTCTAATGCCTCCCATCAACAAAAGAGATGGCCCAAGCAAGCAAAGGCAGCAGCGCAGTCATCAACTACATGCACAAGCTCCACCACAGCCTGAACCTTCATGTTCTGATCACAGGCCACACCAAGTTTGCCCTTGACTGGTGCTTCGGCCTTATCAAGCAGCCCTGCAGAAAGACGAGAGTGAAAACCTTGTCTGAGATTACTAGTGTTGTGAAGGACAGCACTGTGACAGGGTCAACATCTCACAGCTGGTTGGACTGGAACATAGTACTGTGCTGGTGGAAAGCTAAGGCTGGCAACAACACCTGACTCCGTTCTTCAGGCCACTGCCACAGATAAAGCAGTCGCAGCCCTTCGGGTGAAAATAATTGTTGTTGTATTGTATGAGGTGAATTGATGTTGTGCAGGGTTGTAATGTCTTCAGATTTCTTGCTGTTGTTCTTATTCATCTGCTGCGCAATGCTGTCATCCTTCCACCCATAGATTGTCTGCCTGTACAAGCACCACCTGGACTGGACACAGCTAGACAACGTATCAATGTATCTTTTTGAGAAGATCGGGGAGTTTTGCGAGCAAGAGGTTATGGACGCCACATGCCCTGCACGAAAGTCCAGGGCAGGACAGAAACAGCCTCTCTCCTAACACATCTCATATGTTGCTGCTACAATTTTTTTTATCCTGCTGCTCAGCCACTTTACCCCTGATTGTATGCATATAACTCGTCTATCACTGATATAGTTATTGATATCGTTCTTGTACTGTACATACCAGAGGTGTGGACTTGAGTCACATGACCTGGACTCGAGTAAGACTCAAGTCACAAATATGATGACTTGGCCTCAACTTTGACTTTTAATTTAAAAAATGATGCTATTAAAAAATGTGTGCATCGCATCAACTCTTCATTTAACAGATTACAGTTTGAATCAGACAGCAGCCAATAAAATTGTGCCAGCTGAGAAAAAGTTGTTCGTGGCAGTGCAGAGGAATGTCGGCGGGTGAATTCAGATGGAGCCCTTGGAAAGATGATACCCAAAAGTATTATATTTGGATATGAAGACAACGCTGTATCAACAAAAAACAGATTGCAACTTCAAAACATGCCGGAAGAAAATTACAGACAGAGGCGCAACAATTTCCAACTTTGTTCGACATTTGATTTGGATCTCTTTTAGTCCCCATCTGGACTAATCTTCCAAGAGTCCTTAAACATTAAAATACAATTTATAATACAAACACATGTTCACATGTAACACACTATTACAAACAAACATAATATACTAACTTAATGACCCAATAAATACTCAATCTAAAAAATATTGATTCTTCATCTACTATAGTCCCACAACATTTCTATGTATTATATTTAAATGGTTTGAAAATTATTTTTACATTTATATATTGAAAGGTTTCTGGTTTGCTCAGTTAATTTATTCAATTTCTTTATTGCTCTAAATCTAAATGTTATTTTGCCTGTTTCTCTTTTCTGTCTGGATAACACATAGATGGTGGACAATCTATTCCTAGTATTTATGGAATGTCTGTCTCTTACCAACTGAATACCGTTGTGAATAGAACTTGGCATGTTTTTTTCATTTATCTTGTCAATTGATGACCAACCAAGAACATTGCACATGACTGCAACAGAAGAACCATATCTCCACCTTAAAACAATCCTTGCTGCTTTGTTCTGTGCAATCTGCAGCCTCCTAACTTCACTTGATGATGCATTTCCCCAGACCACAGAACAGTAGTTCACTTGACTCTCAATTAATGCTTGTTTTATTTGCTTAAGAATTTTTCCTGGTAAATATTTAGCTATCCTTCTGATTATGCCTGCTGTTTTAATTATTTTACATAGATTAATTATTTGAGACAACCATGATAAGCAGTTCTCTAGCTGCACTCCCAATAGTTTGGTTTCTGCCACTCCTTCAATTTGTACTCCTTCCATACCTAATTGTATCCCATGCTGTTTTGGCCTTTTCCTAGTGGAACAGACCAACATAACTTTGGTTTTCTTGGTGTTTAAAACAAGTTTGTTCTGGCAAACCCACTTCCTGATATTCTCCAAATTTCCTTGTAAAGCTTGCTGTACCTGTTGAACCGATTGTCTTGCTGCATAAATTGTAGAATCATCTGCACATATAGTAGCTTGAGTTTCAGCTAAGGCATAGGGAGGGTTATTGGTATATATTAAATAAAGAAGTAACCCAAGGCAGTTGCCCTGCGGTATTCCACAGTTTAACACATCAGGGGTAGAGAATTAACCATTGATATAGGTGGACTGTTTCCTGTCAGTTAGATATGACTGTACCTAATTCAATCCTTAATACCATGTATTAATTTTGTCAAAATTATTTAATGATCCACTAAATCAAACGCTGCACTGAAATCTAAAAATTGAGCCACTGGTCAGTCATGTCAACCAATGCAGTGGTTGTGGAATGTTTTTTTTGCGATTATCATGCTCATTGGCTGTAATCAAATCATTATTTTCCATGTACTCCCATATTTGTCTACTCACAATAGCCTCCAATATCTTACTGATTGTAGGGAGTAGACTAATTGGTTGACTATTGGCAGGAGTAATGGGTTCTTTGCTGTCTTTCGGAACACAATTTCGCATGTTTCCATACATTTGCAAACATCCCCTTTTCCAGTGACCAATTAAATATGTATATGAGCAGCACAGCGAAGCAAAAAATTGTCCATAAGACCATAACCTGTAGATTTATCATCAGGTAATGACTTCAATAGGTTTAACATCTCCTCCACTGACACCATTTGGGGACTAAAAGAGCAGATCTTGTTGCTCATAATATGATCATCAATCCATTGGAAAATAGCTTTTTTGGAAGAATGTATGTTTACATTGTTGCTCAGAAAATTGATTTTCTATGTAAAACATCTGCAAAATGATTGGCAATATTGACTGGTTTTGTTTTTTATTCTCCCATCAACCTCCACACTAGATGGGCATGATGAGATAGATGTACCAAGTAAGCACTTAACTGTGTTCCATACCTTTTTAGAATAATTTTCACAATCAATAAAAGCATTGTTGTAAAATAACTTTTTTTCTTTTGATTCAATTGAAATGCATAATTACATAATGTTCTATAATTCTGTTCATCAATTTCAAATTTTGACTTGGCTGCTAAGGCTTTTGCCATATTTCTTTGAGAAAAAGCCTCACCCAGTTCATCATCAATCCATGGAGATGGATGAGCAGCAACTGTACTCTTTCTTATAGGGGCATGATGGTCCATTACCTCAGTGAGCAAATCAATAAAACATTCTGTAGCGTGATTTAGTTCATCCTCTAGATAAATCAGCTTCCAGGGTACAGCAGCCAAATCATTTGAAAATAGCTCATGATTAAATGTTTTAAAATTTCTCTTGACCACAACCCTAGGGGGTTTCTTTGGACCTTGGTGTTCATGGTTATGGTCACAATATTATGGTCTGTCCAGCCCACTGGCATTGATCTGTCTTTTTAAGCATTGCAATGGTATATTACAGAAAATCAGATCAATGCATGTATCTGAACGATGACCCAACTAATTGATGATCTAGTAGTATCATTAACCATTTGTTTCAAACCACAGTTCTCGGCATATCTCATAAATTTTGTTCTATTCGAATTATTGTGATCCTTCCAATTTATATTAAAATCACCCAAGATAAATACATCTCTGTTGCTATCTGTGGCCTGGTCAAACCCAGTACATAAGTCATCCAAATAGGACACTTTAGAGCTAGGAGGTCTATACACACATCCCACCACATCCCACCTGGTGAGGCAGATGTACTTGAGCCCATAGTGCTTCTACTTGACATACATTAAGGTTATCCCTCCTCTCAAAATGTATATGATTCTGAATATACACTGCTACAGCCCCACCATTCCTATTCCTATCCCTTCTCAGTAGACTATATCCATGAATGTTCATTTGCCCATCATTTACAGATGCATCTAAATGTGTTTCGGTCAAAGCCAAAATATGAAAATGATTTATGTTGACCAAGTTAAAAAACCTCATGTATTTTGTTAGGAAGGCTACATACATTAACCTGAGCTATATGCAACCCTTTCCTTGTCAAGTGGAGATCAATAGAGCATGTATTTGTTGTAGTTGAGGTTGTTATGATACACTTTAACACACAAACTCAAATTTGAACATTAAATTAAAATAGCCAGGGAGTCATTCATGATTTGCATAAATGTAATATACTAACTATTACTCTTGTTAAAAATATGAAATGGCATTACATTTGGTGAAGAGCATGCGTAGCACATTCATCTCCTGCACATCTATCACTCCAGTGTTTTATTGGCATATTGTAATTACTTCGCCACCATGGCTATTTATTGCCTTACCTCCCTTACCTTACCTCATTTGCACACACGGTATATTGAACTTTTCCACTGTATTATTGACTGTATGTTTGTTTATTCCATGTGTAACTCTGTGTTGTTGTATGTGTCAAACGGCTTTGCTTTATCTTGGCCAGGTCGCAGTTGTAAATGAGAACCTGTTCTCAACTTGCTGGTTAAATAAAAGTGAAAAAAAGAGCACATTATGACTTGTTTAGGACTCGAAACTCAAAGTTAAAGACTTGAGACTTGACTTGATACTTGACGTTCTTGACTTGAGATTTGATTCGGACTTGCCTGTCTTGACTTGGGACTTGAGTGCTAAGACTTGAGACATACTTACTGAAAAAGTGTGTGCGAGCAAGGAGGCCTACAAACCTGACTCAGTTACACCAGCTTTGTCAGGAGGAATGGGCCAAAATTCACCCAACTTATTTTGGGAAGCTTGAGGAAGTCTACCCAAAACGTTTTACCCAAGTTAAACAATTTAAAGGCAATGCTACTAAATACTAATTAGGTGTATGTCAACTTCTGACCCACTGGGAATGTGATGCAAGAAATAAAAGCTGAAATAAATCATTCTCTCTGCTATTATTCTGACATTTCACATTCTTAAAATAAAGTGGTGATCCTAACTGACCTAAGACAGGGAATTTTTACTAGGATTATATGTCAGGAATTGTGAAAAACGGAGGTTAAAAGTATTTGGTTAAGGTGTATGAATCTTCCGACTTCAACTGTATGGAATACTATGTGACAAGTGCGTGTGTAACAGTATATTAAGTATCCTGATGTACTGGCGTGAAGGCAAATGGGCAGTGGTGTTTCAGTAAAAATACTTTAAAGTACTCCTTAAGTAGTTTTTTGGTGGTATCTGTACATTAGTTTATTATTCATATTTTTGCCGTCTTTTACTTTTACTTCACTACATTCCGAAATAAAATAATGTATTTTCTACTCCATACATTTTCCCTGACAAAAGTATTTGTTACATTTTGACAGGAATAGTCCAATTCACATACTTATCAAGAGAACATCCATGGTCATCCCTACTGCATCAGATCTGCCAGACTCACTAAACACAAAGGCTTTGTTTGTAAATTATGTGAGTGTCGGAGTGTGACCCTGACTATCGTCAATCTATTTTTTTTTTCAAATTAAAAAAATTGTGCCATCTGGTTTAATATAAGGAATTCGAAATTATTTATACTTTTACTCAAATATGACAATTTAGTACTTTTTCCACCATTGAATGTGGCTGGGGGTTATAGCATTTATTTCACATGATTCATCAATTTAGACAAGTGTGTTTGGGTAAGTGTCATCTAATATTTATAAAATAGTTTTATCTGGACACTTTCTGTTTCCCTGGAATTTTTCCTCATTGTAGGCTACTACCACGTTTAGTCTTATTCTTTACTACACTACACACTGCACATGACCTCACATGTGAATCCTTAAAGAGATGGGTGGGGATGGTTTAAGAGGGTGTGAACAATGCTGAATGGGTGTGTAGACAGAGGAAAGCTCTCAAGTAGGTACCACAACATTCAACATTCATTGGCCCTTTTCCCATTGTTCCTCAAAAATGCAGTGTATGATAAACCATTTTGTAGCTTTTAGTCTTTACTTTTATCCAATGTAAAATGAACCATTTCCAGTTTTACTACATAAAACCGTTTTGAGTCAGTCACAAATGATTGCGGCATAATCTCAAAACATTAAATTGAGGAACCAGTGTATTTCTAGATGAAACACTGATTAGGTTTGGTGAGAAAGTTCGATTTTTTTCTATTGTACTTAGTCAATTGGAAATGTGTTTAAAGTTGAGAAAAAACAGCCTTTTTGATGATCTGTTTTGAGTTTTGTACTAAGAGTTGTGAAATTTTACCACATACACCTGAAAATAGTACCAAACCGATTAAAACAACTGTAAAATGTAGGGGAGGTGGGAAATTAGAATCTTTTTGGGGCGTGGTTTAGACACAGCTCTTTTTGTGCAACCGTGAGTGATGGTGTCATTTCAGCAATTAAGCAGGAAGTGGTGTGCCTTGTTGAATATATATATATATATCACCGTTAAGGGCTGTTCTTGTGCACAGCACATCATGGAGTGTCTGGATGCAGTACTTAACTTTGGTTTAATGGCCTAATGTTATAAAGCCCAGAGGTGCCTTATTGCTTTTATGAAGTGGTTACTAATGTATTTAGAGCTGCAAAACTACATGTTTTGTCTTACATGTGGTGTGGACTGATATACCATGGCTTTCAAGCCAATCAGCATTCAAAGATCAAACCACCCAGTTTATAATAGATTTGATATAATGTGTTATATTATGCTAGTACATATTCTATGAATATGATCAGTGACTGAGTTTTGTGAAAGACTCATGTATGAGAATGCTTGACTAAAGTCAGTGGTTCTCAATTCTCTCTAGCTGTTCCAGAGATAGCTTACTTGATTCAACCTGCCCAATTAACACAATAATAATGCCTAAGGAGTGAACAGATAAAATCGTGTCTTTCAAGAAATTGGATAATATTTAAAGGAAACCAGATCAAAGTATGATGACCAAAGTATGAAAAATTACTGTTGCTTCTACATTTATAAAGTTTGATCATAAAGTTACTGGTCCCCTTCCTGATATGAAACGCTTGGATTTATTATTAAGGGGACAAGGTGACATCACCGTATCGCTCATTTTTATACATCAATGGTAACATAATATTCTCTTAATGATATTAACTGTCTTCTTGGTAAACAACTCCAGTGTAGATTTGGCCTTGTGTTTTAGGTTATTGTCCTGCTGAAAGGTGAATTCATCTCCCCAGTGTCTGGTGAAAAGCAGGTTGAACCTAGTTTTCCTCTAGGATTTTGCCTGTGCTTAGCTCCATTTAGTGTATTTTTTATCCTGAAAAACTCCCCAGTCCTTAACGATTACAAGCATACCCATAACATGATGGAGCCAGGACAAAAAGCTAATTGCTTTGTCAATTTTCTTTGCAGTATTACTTTAGTGCCTTGTGGGAAACAGGATGCATGTTTTGGAATATTTAATTCTCTACATGCTTCTTTCTTTTCACTCTGTCAGTTATGTTAGTATTGTGGAGTAACTACAATGTTGTTGATCCATGCTTAGTTTTGCCCTTTCACAGCCATTAAACTCTATAACTATTGTAAAGTCACCATTGACTTCATGGTGAAATTCCTTAGTGGCAATTGAGTTAGGAAGTACGCCTGTATCTTTGTAGTAACTGGGTGTATTGATACACCTCCTAATGTGTAATTAATAACCCCACCATGCTCAAAGGGATATTCAATGTAAATTTTTTAAAATTGTATATATCTACCATTAGGTCAAATCAAATCAAATGTTATTGGTCACATACACATATTCAGCAGATGTTATAGCGGGTGAAGCGAAATGCTAGGTGTCATTCTTTGAGAGGCATTAGAAAACCTTCCTCGTCTTTGTGGTTGAATCTGTGTTTGAATTCCACTTCTCGACTGAGAGACCTTACAGACAATTGTATGTGTGGGGTACAGAGATGAGGTGATCATTCAAAAAATCATGTTAAACACTAATATTGCACACAGAATCCATGCAACTAATATGACTTGTTAAGCATCATTTTTACTCCTGAACATCAGGCTTACCATACGAAAGGGGTTTAATACTTATTGACTCAAGACATTTCAGCTTTGAATTTTTTATGAATAAAAAAAAAACGTTCCACTTTGATGTTATTGTGTATTGAAGGCACTGTAGAACATGTTTTTAATTAATAGGTATTTATAGAACCTGAGGAAAAGGTTCTTTATAGCACCATACAGGTTCCATGGTTATTTATTGAACCTTCAAGAAAGGGTTGTCCTCTTAAGGATTCAACCCTTTTTTTTTTTTTTTTCGCCTAAAATGACATACCCAAATCTAACTGCCTGTAGCTCAGGACCTGAAGCAAGGATATGCATACTCTTGATATCATTTGAAAGGAAACACTTCGAAGTTCGTGGAAATGTGAAATTAATGTAGAAGAATATAACACATTAGATCTGGTAAAAGATAATACAAAGAAAAATGTTTGTTTTTTGTACCATCCTCTTTGAAATGCAAGAGAAAGGCCACAATGCATTATTCCAGCCAAGGCGCAATTAACATTTTGGCCACTAGATGGCAGCAGTGTATGTGCAAAGTTTTAGACTGATCCAATGGACCATTGCACATATATTCAAAATGTTCTATCAAGACTGCCCAAATGTGTCTAATTGGTTTATGAATACATTTTCAAGTTCATAATTGTGCATTCTCCTCAAACAATAGCATGCTATGCTTTCACTGTAATAGCTACTGTAAATTGGACAGTGCAGTTATATTAACAAGAATTGAAGCTTTCTGACAATATCAGATATGTCTATGTCCTTGGATTTTTTTGTTTGTTACCTACAACCTCACGCTAATCACATTAGCCTACGTTAGCTCAACCGTCCTGCAGGGGACACACCAATCCTGTAGAGGATATATAGCACCAATTAAAGGTTTTCTTGTGGCTACAAGGAAATAACCCCTATCTGGTACTATTTAAAATGCTTTCTTGTATGTAGAGTAATCTAAAAGGGTGATAGAAAGATATGAGTTGCAGAGAGAGAGAGAGACGAACAAAATGAGTGTTCCTTAGGGGTTCTTTAGGTAGGGGAGCCGTTTGAACCCTTTGATCGCTTCAATTGTTCTTTATAGTTCATAAAAGGGTACTTTGCTCTTTTAGTGATAATTAAAATGTATGGGTGGTAGCTCATGTAAATATTTTGGGTCTGGTTTCCACACAGCTTTTCTTGTGCCACCCAGTTTCTCATATGTTATATTACACTATTACATGTTATATATGCTCAGAAACAGTGTGTTGTGAAAAACTCACATATGGTCTTGCATAAATTGAGAACGGTTGACTGATTTAGTAGTTGTCAATTCGCTCTTCAGGGACCCCCAACCATTCCAGACTAGGGTTGAATGACGGGAACCCGGTTACCAAGATTTACCGGGATTTACCGCCCAAAACCACTCCTTTTTCTTAGGATAAATAACTGCGAGAAACCGTTAAATTATAATAAATAATTTATATTAACAGCATGGTGTGAAATGGAACTGTTAAATGATATGCAATGTCTAAATCTGGCTTCTCTACATCCTCTGCATGATGAATCAACGATCAGGGTGGGGACAGACCCATCTCAGTATGGAGCACAGTTCTAGACCTATCATCTCATTATGGTAAGTTTTTTACTTGTGACAGTGTGTCAAGGTTTTCCTCCTCTTCGTCTGAAGAGGAGAGGCGAGAAGGATCGGAGGACCAATATGCGGCGTGGTAAGTGTCCACGGTTCTTTTAATGAGAAATATTCAACATGAACAACTGATAAACGTGAAACAAATTAAAACCGAAAACAGTACCGTGTGGTGAAAAAAACACAGACACGGAAACAAACACCCTCAATCAGAGACAACTAATGACACCTGCCTCTGATTGAGAACCATACTAGGCCGAAACATAGAAATCCCAAAATCATAGAAAAACAAACATAGACTGCCCCCCCAACTCACGCCCTGACCATACTAAATAATGACAAAACAAAGGAAATAAAGGTCCGAACGTGACACAGTGTAACCGATGTGAAATGGCTAGCTAGTTAGAGCGGTGTGCGCTAACTAGCTAGCCATTTCACATCCGTTACACTGTCACAAGTAAAACATGTATAATATAATAGCTTGCTGGACAGTATTTTATTTTAGCATTTCAATAGACTATTCGTTTAATACAGCAGCCAATAGAACTCACGGGGAGTTTGAAAGAACAGCGAACGCACAATGGCGGTAGGCTATAGCAGGTATTTATTCAGACCCATAACCATTCAATCTTTGTGAAGTGAAGTGAAAGCCTTCTCCGTCTAATTCTAGTCCTGTATTAATCAAGGATGATAAGGACAACAAAACATATTTCGTTTAACTGTTGAAAGCGAGGAAGGAATGAAGCAACAATAGAGAAGAGAAAGAAGAGGTAAGACAATAACATTAGGGGAAATATTATGAATGTTTCAGCCTACTAATAATACAAATACGCTCTATTATATTTCAAAATTAAAATCAAATTTGCTAGCCTATACTTGTATATTTGTAGGCCGCATGTGCTGCACCAGTATCAAATGTTCTCTTCTGCTTTATCATGGTTTGAACAATGTGCGTAATTCCAGTCCATATAATACAGTATCATACAATACAATACAGTAATACAGTTCACACTGAAAAAGATTAGCCTACTGGAGCTAGTTTAATTTATTTACCCAAGAGAGTATACAGCTAGCTACATCTGTGGGCTTTTATGTTTTTCTGCCATGCGTAATGTTCAGTAGCCTATATCATACAGTCAGTATATGTATTGGATAACGGCACAATAATTTGGGCATCTTTTGGCTTGGGCTCAAGGATGGTGCTTTATGGAACCTTATCGTAAATGTAGGGCTTATAAAATGTATTTAACATATGGCTCATCAGTCTCAGGTAGCATCAGGCTGATCCAAGCTCTAATTCAATCTAGACATTTATATGCTTTAAAATGCTTTTCAATGACACTTCCATTTTTTGGCTGGAAATACCGGGTTACCCAGGAGAAAAGTGATTTATTCTTGGGATGGAACATTTGTAAAATAATGAGAAAATATTCAACCCTATTCCAGACTTATAAACACAATAATAGAACCTATGTAATTTTAACAATACAATATGGCTATTAAACCAGAATTCATAAAAAAAATGTGTGGTTCTTTATGGAACCATTCTCTATAAATGTTTTATAAAGAATCATAAAAAGGGTTCTATATAGCCCTCAAAAGGGTTGTTACCATTGCGGAACCTTTTTTTGGTGCTATGTAGAACCTTTTTTTTATGTATCTTCACAGAACTTTAAGAAAGGGTTCTTTACATCATCAAACAGGTTCCATTTAGAACATTATGAAAAAAAGTTTTATATAGCTCCAAAAAGGGTTCTGCTTATTTTACAAGCCAAATAACCCTTATTTGGCACTATATAGAACCATTTGCTTTCAGTGTGCAGAGAGAGGAGTAGAAAAGAGTAGGGAAGGGAAGAAAAGCGAAGGTGGAGAAGGAGATAGAGGATATGAGAAGAGAGAAAGAGAGGTAAAAAGAGAAAGAGAGAAAATGAGAGAACAATAAAACACGAGAGACAGATTAAAAATCTCCTACCTGTCTCAGGGTGGCAGGGTCCGTGCTGGTGGCAGGTGCAGGGCACACAGGGTGACAGGGGTCCTCTGTTAGGGACCTCTCTGGTGTAGCCTGGGGCACAGAGCTCACAGAACTGACCCCCAAACCCCGGGGGGCACGTACACACCTCAACCCAGGGAGCAGGGGGGGTAGAGGATGTAACAGGGCTGGAGGAGTGTGCAGCGGAGGCCAGGGTTACCCCTGAGAGTTGGGACGTGTCTGGGGAGAGAGTTTGGAGATCATTAATACTTTAACTCCAACTCTGGAGAGAGAGGAGGAAGAGAGAGAGGGCATGAATGCTCAAACGTACTAACTCTGAAAAGCTACTCTGACATACTGAAGTTAATGGTCCAGTAATAATGTGTGATTGATCATCAGGAATTTAGCCAAGTTGCTGTTGCATAGGCAGTGGTGTAAGTACTTAAAAAATACTTTAAAGTACTACTTAAGAAGTTATTTGGGGTATCTGTACTTTACTTTACAATTTATACTTCACTACATTCCTAAAGAAAATAATATACTTTTTACTACATACATTTTCCCTGACACCCAAAAGTACTCGTCACATTTTGACAGAAAAATGGTCCAATTCACACACTTTTTTATTGTCTCTGATCTGGCGGACACAAATGCTTTGTTTAACAATTATGTCTGAGTGTTGGAGTGTGCCCCTGGCTATCCATCAATAAAAAATAAAATAAGTGAAATGGTGCATTCTGGTTTGCTTAGTATAAGGAATTTGAAATGGTTTATACTTTAACTTTTGATACTTAAGTACATTTGAGCAATTCCATTTAATTTTGATATTTAAGTATATTTAAAACCAAATACTTTTAGACTTTTACTCAAGTGATGTTTTACTGGGTGACTTTCACTTTAACTTGAGTTCATTTCTATTAAGGTATCTTAATTTTTACTCAAGTACGACAATTGAGTACATTTTCCACCACTGTATATAGGTGGGAATTCACCCCATATGTCTTTTACTGTAGGCTATTTGCCCATGCATGAGGGTGGTGTAGAATATAGCTCTGTAGGATACAGTAGTGTGCGAGTGATATCAGCTGGTAAAGCTAACACTTTTATCATCTCTGTCTCTCTGGATATTCACTCGAGGTCCCGAGGTGCCCAATAAGACAAGCCAGCTGTTCACCATGTAAACTCTGTTACACATTGTAGCTCTATGATATTGTGGGTGTGTATGTGTTTGCGCGCGCATAAACGCATTTGATGCACATGGGTGTACACACACACCTAGCTACCTCACTCTGGGAATCTCTGATAAAACAAAATAAATCAGTGCAGTGGAGTGAGGGAGGAGGAGGAATGGAGGAGAGGAAGAGGAGGAGAGGTGGAGGTATGGCAGGAGCCTGCACCCACAGGGATTACTGATCCCTCTCCTTCATGAATAGTGATGGGGGGATAGTACAGGTTGAATCCTCCTCAGCCATCATACAGAATACTACCACCACTAGTCAAGGTCCAGCGCCTGGCTTTTAACAGTGTGTGTGCAAGTGTGTCAGTCACAGCGAGTCAGGGGTGTGAGATTTTCATGAGATTACATTTTTTGCCTGTGGGAGGGGGGGAAAAGACAGGATCTCCCTCTGCCTGTGGGAGAGGGGGAAAAGACAGGATGAGCATGAGGAAGAGAGAGAACTTGGGCTCTAACAAATTGTGATCCCCTGATCCTTCGGCGACGATCAAACACAGTTCATTTACCATACTATCTGCAAATCAGCACCCAACCAACTCATCCCCCCTGACTGCTTGCTAACCCCTGTACAACACTATCTATCTCTCTCTCTCTCTCTCTCTCTCTCTCTCTCTTCCTTTTCTCCATCTCCTCATGTCTTCCTATTTTTCTCTCTCCAACTCTCTCCCACTTCGTCTTTTGTCCATCTCCTCACCGCTCCCTTTCCATCTGTCTCTCTTTGCATCTCTTTCTCCCTTCTCTCCATCTTGCTCTCTCCCCCTCTCCCATCATACCTTTTTCCACCCCTCACAACTCCCTACCCTAACATAACATTCCCAGTACCACTTAGCTGTCACACAGGCAGGATCCTCACCCAACAATGTGACAGAAATCGCCTACAGACAATCCTGTCATTAAAATAATTCAGCCTAATAATGAATGCCATAATCTGTGTTTTGGTGCAGGGAGGGAGGGAAAAGCGCTTTGTGGGATTTCCCTATTAGCGTCTCTGGGTGTCTGAAGAGATAAGGCACTTCTAACACTGTTTGGGAACTAATTTGAGACACAAATCATGTGCAATGTTTTCCTCTGCGATGTGCATAGAGGTTGTATGAATGTGTGTGTATGTATGTAAGAGGGAGAGAGAAAGAGTGTGTGTGTGTGTGTGTGTGTGTGTGTGTGTGTGTGTGTGTGTGTGTGTGTGTGTGTGTGTGTGTGTGTGTGTGTGTGTGTGTGTGTGTGTGTGTGTGTGTGTGTGTGTGTGTGTGTGCGTGAGAGATAGCGACTGAATGTGTATGTATACATGAGTATGGATGCAAGTGTGAATGTATGCATGTGCATAGTGTGTATGTAAGTTTTAATGTGTGTGTGGCTGTGACACCCGCAATTAAAGTGGCTGAAAGAGAGATAATGGCTTTGAATAGCTGTTCTGTCATCTATGTGCTGTAATCCAATGCAATCCCTCTCAGATCATCTCAGTACATTGATCTAAACACTACGAGAGAGAGAGAGAGAGAGAGCCCCCACCCCCCCAAAAGAGCAGAAGATTTGGAAGAACAGACAGGCAAAATCTGTGAATGAAAGTCCTGCTCTCCCATAGATGGACTTGGCACAACTCAATGCTTCAGTCAGAGCAGGTGTGTGTTGAACACTCAGCGACAAGTCACTCAGTCTAAAGATGCCCTTAACTGATAATGGAAATGTGTGTCTGTGTGTGCCTCTATCACTTATTAGGCTAAAAGTGGTTGTGTGTATAAACTAGACAGATAGAGTGTGTGTGCGTGTGTGCATGCGTGCGTGTCTATCTGAAAGTGAATTAGGCAGACTGTTACTAAGTGAGCTAGAGCTGCAGTAGTGAACTTCCCTTGCCAGTGAACAAACTTGGCAGCTGATATTTGCGAGGCCCAGCGGTGCTATCAGAGAGATTCTCCTCAGAGCCTAACAGAAGAGGCCAGCGATAATGAGAGGGCAGCAGGTTGAGAGCAGGAAGTAGGAACCAGACTGCTGTCTATTAACGAACTGCTGTAGGAAAGCCCTCTCATGTTTGGCAGGAAAATGTGAATAACAGGGCAGAGCCACTACACTGACTACAGAGCATGTTGCCTGCTTGCACATCATACCTTAACAACTTTTCTGATGAAGAAAAATGTCTAGGTTAAATAGAAACATACTCATAGTAATAGAGTACCGGAGGCACAAAAATGAAAAACACGCTAGCCTTTGCATGTACTGTGTGCACACACTTATGCACTACCACTTCTACAAACACATGTACAAACGTACACACAGCAAAAGTGTTACAATCCAGGTGTTGAGATATAAAGTTATATCTGAGTGTTGATTCTAGTGGGGTTAACACCAGTAGATTGAATATTGGTGTTTACTTCGAACGACCAACACACAGTAGTCTGAGAACTTCTCTAGGCAAGATATTTTTTGAAAAATGTGTTTTTCACTAATGTTAGTCATTTTGCACATGTGGTGTTCTGTGCCTGGCTAGTTAGCTTTCGCCGTTCTACCTACCAGAGATTCACCCCGATTCTGCCAGTGGCTTGTGGCTATCAAGAATGATGCGGTGACCAAAGATTATCAGGGGAATTCTCAGGCTGAACAGACAACAGCTGAGAAGTGATGAGATACCATTGATTTTATCCCTTCACAACAAAATGGAAGATTCTCAGTTAGAGGTAAGCTAATGTTAGCTAGCTTGCCAGTTTAGCTGGGTTAGTTAGCTAGCTAACGTTACAGTCCTGTATTGAACTCTGAAAGCCATCAGCTATATCTTTGGTATACATAATGTCAATCAATGTTGCCTATGCCATGGTAGTCACTGCTAGACTGGTAGCTACCTTCAGCGGAGTAAACATGTTTGTTTGTTCATTCTATCTTTGACCGAAGTTAGCTAACGTAAGCTAGCGAATGTTACCAAATAAGAGTATCTCATCTATTCCACCCTTGTCTGGAAAACAATCTGTTACTAAAAATAGAATTGTCCATATAACTAAATCACTCTTTATTTGTGTGTTGGTAGTCTCAGCTGGCTAGCAATCTTGCTGCCAATTTAGTGACTCTAGTTAGGTAACAGCAAGCTGACTATATTGAAATGTCCATTGTCAGGTATGCTTAGCTAGCGAGTCTAATAGAGATCAATACAATTAGTGGGGTGCTTAAATTGTGTATTGTTGTGTATTTTGTGGAAGGTGGTACAGAAGCTGATTCCACCAACATGTGCTTCCAACCCCTAGCTCTACACAAGATGAAGATAAGTTAGCCAAAATATTTACAAGCTGACAGCTAAGATAGCTTAATTTACAGTAAGCATGGTATAAACATGAATTGGGTAATGCTTGTATGGTTAGTGTTTGTTTTATGGGGTTAACGGTGGTTAGAGGTAGTACCTTCCAGACCATGTAATCAATTTCGTCTACCCCTCTTCTCTTTTTACCCATTCTTTTTTTTAAACTCAGGTTATCTGGAGTGATTCCACAGTGCCTTGCTGAAAAATGCCACAAAGTGGGGGAATTTTGGGTAAACAAGGACGAGGGAGCAAACACACTTTGCAGTTATGGAGCACAACAACACTGTGGGACAGAAACCAGTAAGGGACACTGAAAATGATAAAATCAAGACTACACGGTAATAACACAACCACCCTTCCTTTTTCTGCAGATGATCAAAACAAGACAGGTCTACAAAATTCCCTGCAAAGGGCTACCATTGACAATAATGATCTGTCAAAGTAAATGGGCTGGGGGAGGTTTACTGACAGTACTTTGAGATGAGGAAGGGGGTTTTGGTTTTGCAGGTTCGTGCTCAGACATTAAATGCTTCGTTGGGTATGAGAGCGATGGAGGTGCCATTTCTCCTCAATCTGCAGAGAATTGTAGCTACAGATTGTTTGACCAGATGATGTAATTTACCCAAAGATTTTACTGACATGTTGTCTATTTCAAGTCTTCTCTCATTGATCTGGACCGTCTTCTCTCATTGATCTAGATCGCCCAACACAAGTTGTAGTCTTTCAGAGACTACAGATATAAGGCTTTACACCCCCCCCCCCAACACTGCGAAAGCATTAACTCTAATAAAGTGTTATTTTAAGTCGGAATTTGCAACACCATGATGTTAGGGAACCAACACACTAGGGGTGTTAGTTTGTCAACACTTTGAAGAGTGTTAGTTTAACCTTATTTTGGTGGGTCACATGTAATTTCTAAGAAAGTATTTAATTTAAAACTTCTTATGGCTGGGGGCAGTATTGAGTAGCTTGGATGAATAAGGTGCTCAGAGGTGCCCAGAGTAAACTGCCGGCTACTCAGTCCCAATTGCTAATATATGCATATTATTAATATATGTGGATAGAAAACACTCTGAAGTTTCTAAATGTGTTTGAATGATGTCTGTGAGTATAACAGAACTCAAATGGCAGGCAAAACCTGAGAAAAAATCCAACCAGGAAGTGGTAAATCTGAGGTTGGTTGTTTTTCAACTCACTCCCTATTGAAGATACAGTGGGATATTGGTCACGTTGCACTTCCTAATGCTTCCACTAGATGTCAACAGTCTTTAGAACATTGTTTGATACGTCTACTGTGAAGTGGGGGAGAATGAGAGGGGAATGAGTCAGAGGTCTGCCAGAATGCCTTGAGCTCGTGACGCTCGTTCACGTGAGAGTGAGCTCTGTTCCATCGCAATTCTACAGACAAAGAATTCTCCGGTTGGAACGTTATTGAAGATTCCTGTGAAAAACATCCTAAAGATGTATTCTATACTTCGTTTGACATGTTTCTACGGACTGTAACGGATCTTTTGGACTTTTCGTCTGCTCGTACGTCATGAAGGTAGATTACTGGGCTGAACGCGCTAACAACAAGGAGGAATTTGGACATAAATGATGGACATTATCGAACAAAACAAACATTTATTGTGGAACTGGGATTCCTGGGAGTGCATTCTGCTGACTGCAAAATATGTCAGATATCTTTTTGGCTTGTTTGGTCTCTGAGCGCCATACTCAGCTTATTGCATAGTTTGCTTTTTCCGTAAAGCTTTTTTGAAATCTGACACAGCAGTTGTATTAAGGAGACATGTATCTGAAGTTACATGTATAACACTTGTCTTTTCATCAACAATTATAATGAATATTTCTGTAAATTGATGTGGATCTCTGCAAAATCTGAACCTAACATAATCATTTGTGGTGCTTTCACCGTAAAGCCTATTTGAAATCGGACACTGTGGTGGGATTAACAAGAAGTCTATCTTTAAAATGGTGTGAAATACTTGTTTGTCTGAGGAATTTTAATCATGGGATTTATGTTGTTTTGAATTTGGTGCCCTGCACTTTCACTGGCTGCTGTCATATCGATCCCGTTAGCGGGATCTCAGCCATAAGAGGTTTTAACACTGTTGGTGTTAACATTCTGATCTTGCGGCGTGCACACACACACACACACTTACAGTTGTGTCCTCCTGCGTTGCTGATCCTGAATGCAGTGAGGTTGAAGAGAAGACTTTGGAACTCGAAGGCAGACAGAAAAGGCCTCAGTCTTGTCTCCTCCTTGTGAAGTCTGGAAGAAGACAAACACAAACACAGGGCCATGATTACTGAGGACCGCAACATATTATTACAGTATGTTTGTATGAAGGAATGCATGAAGGAATGAATGCATGCATGAATTAATCTGAAAATCTCACATCACCCACATCACACATCTGAAATCTAGTATGGGATGTTGCATTAGCATTGGGGGAGCTGTGTACACTGTGGGAGCTGTGTACACTATAACTTTATCTCTGTTTGATATACAGCTCATACTCTGTCCTGTGTGAATGTGTTATATATGAGCAGGGTATGTCATATCTGTCTATGAGTTTGTGTTGACAATATTTTAAGTCCTCTCTCTCTTTCGGTGTCTCTCTCTTTCGGTGTCTCTCTCTCTCGGTGTCTCTCTCTCTCGGTGTCTCTCTCTCTCTCTCTCTCTCTCTCTCTCTCTCTCTCTCTGTCTCTCTGTCTCTCTGTCTCTCTGTCTCTCTTTCTGTGTGTGTGTGCATGCGTTGGACATCTTCACGGATCCACCTGTACCCGAATATCCAAGACCCGAACGGGTCAAATGTCACAGGTCTGGGTTGGATCTGATATGATTGTAACAGGTCTCGGGTATGAGTAATTTCAACTGACTTGTGGAGTCACTAGTAATTACTATTGATGGGGAAACAAAACTTGAGAATATCATTGAGAATATCCAGCCAATTGTGTCGAAAATCAGTTCATTACTCGAGGCAATGATTAACACAGTGTACACTAGTGGCACCTGCTGGTCAAAATAATTTTAAACAGACCAATTTGTATTGATTACGGCGCATGTGTCGCAGCGCGTGCGCAGGGTAGACTTTTGTCTTCTACTGCAGCCAATACCAAACCAATCTGGTTGTTGTTTGACAAAACTAAGCATCGGACGTTGTGAATCATGTGCTTCAGATAAAGTGATACAAGCATCGGTACGCTGTTTTGAAACAAACTGCTTAGCGATTTTGTCACATGCCTTGGAGCTCCGGTATCAAACTTAACATCACCAGTAATTAACAGTTCAAGGGTTGTTCATGTGGATTTTCCCTGTCGTATGTTGTAAATTCCCGCTTCCCACTTGGTTAGAAAAGCAGCATCAATACTGCATTTTGAAATGTAGGTGGGACAATGTGCTGTCGGGGGCTCATTAGCATATTTCTGAGTATTACAATTACATGGTGACTAGCTATAAAGGAGTCATGCACTTAAATCAGCCTTTTATTAAATCAGCCCTTCAATGTTTATGAACAATGTACATTAATTGGGATGACTTTCCTTTATAGGAGATCAAAAAGAGTTTGCTGAAAGCCATGCAAAGAATAAGCCCCATCTGCCAGGTTCTCATAGGTCACCGCTGTTACAGTACGTTGCTAATCATCAAGTGATATGCATGTGGTTTACAGAAGAGACAGTAAAGATTGGTAGTAACAAACACATTCACTTTCAAAACTTGCAGAACAGATCTTGTCAAGAAAGCACTGTATTCGTACTGGCATAACCATCAAAAACATATTCTGCTACAACACTTCCACTGACGGTTGGCAACAACCTCTCTTCCCTGTGAAATGTTATTAACATGCTGTAAGGCGATCTGTGCCTCTCTGGCTGATAAGATTGCATGTTTTCTGCTCCTCCAGAGGATGGTGAAACAAATGAGCTGCCAACTCTGGATGAGCTCCCATTTCCCCCTGTAGATACGGACGATGAATAATGATTGAAGGTGGTTTTTGTTAAGCAAGAATTGTTAAACAACAGTGTTTTATACTGTGACTAAGTTGATGTCCCAGGGACAGTTATTGAAAACATAGGTCAATCCAACCTGATTGTGGTAAGAGATATGGAAACAGTTGTTCACATTGAGTGATTCACCTCTGAATCTACAGATCGCTTGTGTATGTGTGTGTATTTGTAATGCTCACTCCCATTAATAGAAGTATAACCTTTCTTATGATTATAGTATTACCATACTAATTGGATTGTACAACCCAGAATGAAGGGTTTGAAATTATGAAGTGTCCTTTTTTTTCTGTGTTGATCTCCCTTACTTTAATAGGAGTATAGCACATTTTGAAATAGAAGCTAAAATTGAAATGCTTGCATTAAAATGTAATGATTATCATCACCCATGTGATATGAGGATGGAATGTGATGGAAATGTGTATACTTGTGCTTTTCTATTTACCAATTTCAATGTTCTATGTTTGTCCTTTCTATAAACCAATTTCTCTGTTCATGCAAGTGACTGACTGAACGAATCCTTACTAGTAGCTGCAATTTGGCATTATGCCAGACCTTATTTTGAGAACAAAATATATCTCAGTTTCAAGGTTTCAGCTTAGAGAGAAGCCTTGTAAAGGTATTGGTCATGTTATGAACCAGTATTGGTCGGTCACAATAAACAAAACTGTAATGATGAATAAAATATGCTTGATCATGCAAATATAACTTATCTGTGTATAGCCATATATAAAACAACTGTGGGGGGTCCCCAGTAGAGCTTCTGACAGACATTCACTATGGTGCATGAGCCTCACCTCTCTGCCTCCTCACCGTTGTGCTTTATCAACTCTGGTTAATAAAGTAGCTTAAAATGGACTTTTCTGCTGCTTCTCTCACTTGGATTGGACTGCCTCTGGATCCAACCAGGTCTAAACTGAACGGTGTAGTTGTCCTCAGGTCCATTTGGAACGGGTCTCTATATTTAAAAAAAAATATTTCTAAATAATGGGAAAGCCCCAGGTCCATTTCGGAACGGGTTCCAACTTTTTGGACTAGTGAAGGCCTCTGGCGTGCGTGACACTGGGCCTGTAATTAAGCTGTTGCTACGATAAGAGGAACACCATCAGTGGACCAGGAAACCACTGGAGGTCTGGGTTAAGTATGTGGTGGGAGCCCACACACACACACACACAGGCAGGCAGACAGTCGCATACTGATAGAGACACAGAGGGACAGGGGGGAGGAGAGAAAGAGGCTGGAGAAAGAGAAGAGTAAAGAGAAAGAAGAGAAGTGAAGAAGAAGAAGTGAAGATAATGAATAATTTAGATTATATATTTTAAACAAAACATTTTCCACCCTGTTGTCTCTCCCCACAGTCTACAAGGCAATGGAGAACAACAAAGGCAAACCCATCCAACACTATTTAACATGAGGGCATCGACCACCCCCTCTGTCTTTGAACAGCCCTACCCACCCCGCTACTCTATGTGATTGAGATGATCCTAGGAACCAGGCACGGCGCCAAGATTTTTTCTCTCACGGGTGTAAGGGGGGTGCTTGACCAATACGTGGGGGTGCTAAGAAAATAGTTAATTTTCATGACTTCAGAGTTATAAGGAAGTTCTCATTTCTCAATAAAAGCAGATATGGCACAGAGCACATTCGATATAAATGTAGTGTTTAATTGAATTTGGCCCAAGAAAATTCAACAAAATAACTGGAAGCCTAATTTACAAGTGACCACAAGGCAATGGCAAGAAACATCTTTCACGTTCAGCAAAGCTGAAAGCGCCCATGCACTGAAGTCTTTCAGCAATAACAACACAATATATCCAAAATGCGACAACAACAAGGAAGTGCATTTGTTCCATATGCATAATCAGACAACTGTGCATTGGTAATAATGTTTTGGATGAAATGGCTATCACAAAGTCAGAAATGAAATGAATTAACAATATCCGAAGTCCAAAGCTAGCAGCGACGAGCTGCTCTGGCGCTCCATCACGTCGTGGCTCACGAGTTTCTCTCTCCGACTCATCTTTCTCATCTCCCTCTTCTACTTTGGCCCCCTTGGAGACGGGGTCTGGGTATGGATTTTCAATTTCTACCCGCACTCTTCTCTTGATCAGCAAACAGTCCATTGCTGCGGGGTGAGATGGGCGACTCGCTAGCTAGTAGTTGTCTCACTTAACGTAGACAAATGTGCGCGGTCACACACACCAGACTCCTCCTCCTCCCCCCAACCACACACACGTCATAGGGTACACATGCGGCCCGAGGGATTGGATTGGGAACAGAATGGCTGGTTATTAACTTTGACATATTTCTTTATTTAAAAATAGGGGCTACGCAGATTTGTGACAGGGCTACAGCCCCTCCTAGCCCTGGTGTAGCGCCATGCATGCTGGGAACAAAACACTACTTACCCTGGATAAAACATTCAACACATTCACACAACACAATTAGGCTCACAGTCATGACAAACAGCATGCTATCTGTCACCAAGACAACATTGCCAGGGGATGGGAGACTGTGTGTTGTGTTGCTGTGTGCTTCCCAAATGAACAAAACACAGACATGCACACTCACACACAGCCTCTGAGTCATTTGGAGAGAGAAAAAGCTCAGAGACAGCTTCTACCTCCAGACTGTTGAACAGCCAACCCTAGCTCAACCAATACACTATCTACTTTATATTGGAAATACAGTCATACTTGACATGAACATTGATAATTTATACTGCACTCTTCAAAAAAGGTGCAGGGTAGAACCCTTGGCAAAGGATTCTACCTAGAACCCTCAATGCAGGGTTCTTCATAGAACCCCCTGTAAATGATTTTTACTTAGAACCCTCTATAAAGGGTTCTTAGAACCATCAACAAAGGTTTTAACAAGAACCCTTTTAACCACTAAAGGGTCTTCCAAGAAGCGTCTATGAAGGGTTCTACTGAGAACTCTACATTTCTTTGAAGGGTTCTTCTTAGAACCCTCTATGAATGGTTCAAACACCCTTATTAGCCTCTAAAAATAAAATAACACCTAAATGACATTATCATAATGCCTTTTTTTGAGTGTTCTTGAAAATATATCAGATTACTCAGATTACTCAAATTCCTGAGGTTAACGTTTTAAACACTAATGCTCAGGCACTAATTTAAAATAAATAAGAAAAGAATTCAACAAAAATCTTATTCAGAATAAGAACAGTTATTTGTAGAACTCTTCTTGCTTTCCAAAGACTCCTTCTTGCCTTCAAAACAATCATCAAAGAACCCTTTCTTCCAAAAACGGTTCCACATATCAAATGTTATTTGTCATGTGCCGAATACAACAGGTGCAGACCTAAGTGAAATTCTTACTTACAAGCCATTCACCAACAATGCAGTTTTAAGAAAATATAATATAATTATAAGAAATAAAAGTAACAAATAAATAAGAGCAGCAGTAAAATAACAATAGCGAGGCTATATACAGGGGGTGCTGGTACAGAGTCAATGCGCGGGGGCACCGGTTAGTTAGGTAATTGAGGTAATATGTACATGTAGGTAGAGTTATTAAAGTGACTATACATTTGATTAGACGTTCAGGAGTCTTATGGCTTGTGGGTAGAAGCTGTTTAGAAGCCTCTTGGACCTAGACTTGGTGCTCCGGTACCGCATGCTGTGCGGTAGCAGAGAGAACAGTCTATGACTAGGGTGGCTAGAGTCTTTTTTGTTAGGGCATTCCTCTGACACCGCCTGGTATAGAAGTCCTGGAGGGCAGGAAGCTTGGTCCCAGTGATGTACTGGTCTGTACGCATTACTCTCTGTAGTGCCTTGCGGTCAGAGGGTGAGCAGTTCCCATACCAGGCAGTGATGCAACCAGTCAGTTTGCTCTCGATGGTACAGCTGTAGAACCTTTTGAGGATCTGAGGACCCATGCCAAATCTTTTCAGTCTCTTTAGGGCGAATGGGTTTTGTCGTGCCCTCTTCATGGGATGTTATAGGTTCTACGTAGAACTCTTTGCTTTACAAAGAACCCGTCTTCTAAAACGGAAAACGGTTATTGGTAGAACCCTATCCTGTCGCAAAGAACAATTTTTCAACCCTTTTTTCTAAAAGTGTGTATATCTTATGGTGTACATATCGGTTTTATACCATGCATACTACTTCCTTTTCCTTACTTATTTTATTATCTGACTTGTGATTGTTATTGATATTGATATGTGTACTGCATTGTCGAGAGCTTGCATGGAAGCATTTTGCTGCACCGTTTATACCTGCTGTAAACTGTGTACGTGACAAATAAACCTTGATTTGGCGAAGCTCTTAAGAACTACCTAGGAGAGAGAGAGCTCCAGAGAAAGACATTTGAAAGTCCTTTCACATCGTCTCAGCTGAGCTTTCGGGATATAGCAATGTGGTGCCATGATAAGATGAGTGCTCCAGGACGAGGTGATGCTGTGTGTGTGTGTGTGTGTGTGTGTGTGTGTGTGTATGTGTGTGTGTGTAGGGCCAGATCTCTGTCTCTCTAATGACGTGTGTGGAGCCTGTCACCAGAGAGGGCCCACACAATGACAGTCCTGTCTCCAGGTCCCGCTGCTCTGAGGGGGCAACCAAAGTCCCCTCTTCACCCAGGCTGGGGGTTGTGGGGGAACTCATTACTCATTATGCATAGTCACAAGAAAGGACATAGCACTGTCTGTCACAAAGCCATAAGGAAGCTCCCATAGTACACACTTAAAAATAATAGTACTGAATAGTCCCAGATAGGGGTTCTTTGGAGGAAGCCTTTACAGTGCTACATACTGTAAAACCCTTTTTTGAAGGTTCAATAAATAACCATGTTCATAAGGTTCTAAATGGAACTATAAAGAACCCTTTCCTAATGTTCTATAAAGGATCATTAAATAAGGTTTTACATAGCACCATAAAGTGTTCCACTTTTTGGGGCCGTTTTATGGCTGTTTATAGAATCTTTATGGAGAATGGTTCTTTATGGAGAATGGAGAATGGTTCTATAGAGAACCTTTCACAATCTGAAAGGTTCTTTATAGATCCTTCTGAAGAACAATGGTTTACTTATTTATTCAGTTCAGTGTTATTGCACCAGCTGACAAGTTGAATCAACCTTGAGAACAGCTGGGGGTCTCCGAGGTGAGAGTAAAACATTCTCAGTTAACACAGCCACACAATAGCCTTTCACAAAACACCACCATTAAGCACAGTCATAAAATGACTTGGCATAACCCAACATATTAGATAAACGGGAATGACGCTCTCACTCCCGGCTGCACAAAAAGAGCTGTGGAGTAAACCACGCCCCAAAATATTCTAATGAGCTGAATGTATGAATATCATACAGCCATGGAGATGACGCTGTTCATCCATGCAGTCAGAGGTTCATACACTGTACTGTAAGTAGGGATATTACATATTTGTATATGATTATATGATGTAGAGTAGCATAATAGTAGGTGTATAGTCGTATTTTATATACATGTCAACACATGCTATGCACACATATCACACCCACACCATTTTGTTTTACCTGAGAGTGAAGGTGTGCTGGGGAGCGAGGCCTGGCTGGTGGACAAGTCCAGGTTGGGGTGAAAGGTCAGCTGACAGGGTGATTCCAGATCCTTCCAGAAGCACAGTGACACTGTGAGGGAGGAGGCACTGGGCCTCGGCCGTGAAGGTCAGGGAGAGGAGCTGGCCATAGCTCAGGAGATGGTTCCCCAGGAACTTCTCTACAGGAGCAGAGAGAGAGGAGACAGGCAGACAGACAGACAGGCAGGCAGACATCAAGGGTCAGGGGATAACCATGCAGGCATTTAGCTATCTCACATCCTGTCAGAGAGAAAGAGAGTCTTTGTGTGTTTCAAGTTCAGCTTCCCGCCATCTGACAAACATGCTGGAAGGGGTACAAGTGTTGAATGAGAGCTTTGGCTTTTGGTGTTTATATATATATATATATAAATGAGAGAGAGAGAGAGAGAGAGAGAGAGAGAGAGAGAGAGAGAGAGAGAGAGAGAGAGAGAGAGAGAGAGAGCTTTTGGTGTTGTTTATATATATATATATATATGAGAGAGCGAGAGAGCGAGAGAGAGAGAGAGAGTGCGGGCCAAGGCTCTTGTAACCCACAGAGATCACAGTGGGAGTCTGGCTGTGATTACCCTTCGTCTTATCTCTGGCTCATTACAGGACATTAACACCACTTCAAAGAGCTACACACACACGCACGCATGCGCATGTACAGGCACACACTCTACAAACCAGCACACTCACTGCAATGATCAGCACCCAGGGATCCCAAATACACTTTAATAAAAGAACTATCCCTGAAAAAAACGACATTTTGAGTTATGGTTGGGTGAGGAGGAGGATGCAGAAGATCCTGTTTACAGAAATATGTGAAAATGAAGCACTATGACAGATAAGGAAAGGTGGACTGGCATTTCATCATTCAAGATTGATTACAGCAATAAAAACAGGAATCCACCTTAAAAAAGGCAGATGTTTTTCAGTAAGGCAATACACAACTGCATAATCTGCCGCAGTATGAATGATACTCTAGCAGACCTGGGGCTCTATTCAATCTTTGCCGCTGAAGAGCAACAGACTGCGCAATAGAAATGTAAATGTCATTTCGGATTGAACCGACATATGCAGCGTTTACCGTGAATGCATTTTCCACTACCACGCTGACGTTGCCTTCAAATTTCAGTCACGTTGTAACACTGAACTTCCGTGATGCTGATTGAATAGAGCCCCTGGATTCAAATACTATTTGAAATCTTTCAAACGCTTTGAGCATTTTCTTTAGCCTCCCCGGAGGTTGACTGGGCTTGCACTTTTGGGACTTATACTGTGTATTGGTTCAATTAAATAGTATTTTAGCCCAGGTCTGTGTTTCAACAGTGCAGCCCCCGCTGTTAGTCTGTGTGGCTGGCTGAGGTAGTGTGTTTTGAGTGTAATGGTGTGGGTCATGTATGCTGGTCTATCCTGGTGGTGTCAGGGCTGCAGTACACATACACACACACACACACACACACACACACACACACACACACACACACACACACACACACACACACACACACACACACACACACACACACACACACACACACACACACACACACACACACACACACACACACACACAGCTGTCCACTATCTTCACAGTCACACCTGATCTGAATCCAGGACCAGCCCTTATCATCTCTACCACGCCGCTCGGCGCCGAATGACTGCCCTCTGGGCAGATTTGTCATGTTTTTGCCTGACCTGCCCCAGGTTGATGTGCTGGGTATATGGGCTGATGTGCTTTTGGCCGACTTGCTCCGACCCTATTGTCTGACTAGTGGGTACTGTTGTGCGTTTTACTGTTATTTGCTTTGGATATTCAAGAGGTGGTTCACGTGGTACCCTTAAAACGTCAGGGACACTCAACCACAAATCAATTCATAGGCACTTGTGTTTAACTAAGAATTTTGAGTAATTAAGTTACATAGTGTATTTTCCACCTAACCAATCAGATGGCATGGTGTAGATACTGCCATATTGCTTATACTCATCCACTCCTCTCAGATCTACATAAGTGCCAATGGGGGTGTAATGGATTTTTAATGTTTGTGCTTTTCTTATAACTCATTTCTGTGTTCTACTCATTTGCTGTTCTACAAACCAATTTCTGTGTTCGTGCAAGTCTCTGACTGTACAAATCCTCACTATCAGTAACAGCAACTTGGCAGTACGCCTAGACCTTGTTTTGAGAACGAACGAAGATATCTCCGTTTCAAGGTCTCAGCTTAGAGAGAAAGAAGCCTCGTGAGGTATTGGTCTGTCACATGTGACAAACCAGTATTGGTCTGTCACATGGATGAAACAAAATGATTAATGATTAATTATTCATGTTAAATCATACAAATATAACTTGTCTGTGTGTAGCCGTACATAAGACAACTGCTGGGACTGCTTTCTCTCTCTCACTCTCTCTCTCTCTCTCTCTCTCTCTCTCTCTCTCTCTCTCTCTCTCTCTCTCTCTCTCTCTCTCTCTCTCTCTCTCTCTCTCTCTCTCTCTCTCTCTCTCTCTCTCTCTCTCTCTCTCTCTCTCTCTCTCCTCTCTCTCCCTCTCTCTCTCTCCCTCTCTCCTCTCTCTCTCTCTCTCTCTCTCTCTCTCTCTCTCTCTCTCTCTCTCTCTCTCTCTCTCTCTCTCTCTCTCTCTCTCTCTCCTCTCTCTCCCTCTCTCTCTCCTCTCTCTCTCTCTCTCTCTCTCTCTCTCTCTCTCTCTCTCTCTCTCTCTCTCTCTCTCTCTCTCTCTCTCTCTCTCTCTCTCTCTCTCTCTCTCTCTCTCTCACTCTCTCTCTCTCTCTCTCTCTCACTCTCTCTCTCTCTCTCTCTCTCTCTCTCTCTCTCTCTCTCTCTCTCTCTCTCTCACTCTCTCTCTCTCTCTCTCTCTCTCTCTCTCTCTCTCACTCTCTCTCTCTCTCTCTCTCTCTCTCTCTCTCTCTCTCTCTCTCTCTCTCTCTCTCTCACTCTCTCTCTCTCTCTCTCTCTCTCTCTCATGTGGTGCATTACGTTTGTTGGAACCTCTCCAGCGCGCTGACAAATAACAATTATTCATTTCATATTGTCTTTGAGTGTAAACATTTCCACGACAGGGGTTTGATGGTGGGATTAGGCAGGAAAATTAAGTCATCTCACAGGATGAAAGACGCTGCGCTGCCCCCACTGGTTGGTCCTCCAATGTTTTATTATGACTCCCCCCCCAGAACCCCACTAGGTGACTGGAACTCTCACTGTGATCACATCACGATGGCATTCTACCATTAGAATAGATTTGTATTCATTGGTTTATCACAGGAGAGTAATTGAAAAGAGACAACGGCTTTAAATGTGGACCTCTGTGTGAGTCCGAATGACAGTGTTTCTGATTGAACTAAGAAGACGTGCGTGAAAGCAGTAAGTGTGTGTGTTTCTGTTTGTGTGTATGGTTGAGTGTGTGTGTGTGTGTTTTGAGTGTGAAAAGAAATCATTGTTCACTTTCTTTTCTCTGTTGTGTGCTCAACCTGAACCACGACTGACCTCCTTCCACTGACACACAAAGTACCCGTCACTTTGCCTGACACCCCAGTGAATGGTAGAGGAGCCCTGAGATCAATCGAGGGTTTAGACTCTCCAAACCAATTAAATCAACTCCATTTCAATTAGATAGCCACCGTTTCAAACAAACAACTTTAAGTCCCATGGAGGCCTCTAACTTACATCGACCACTGTGCAACAATATCTCAACAGACAAACTAACTTCACCCAGCAGAGAGAGAGAGAGAGAGAGAGAGAGAGAGAGAGAGAGAGAGAGAGAGAGAGAGAGAGAGAGAGAGACCAAACTGGGCCAAGTGTGAATCCAGTAACCTGCTCTACATCGTCTGTAGCAGTGGTTCCCAACTCCAGTCCTCCATTACCCCCAACAGCACATTTGAGTTGTGGCCATGGACAAAAAAAACACCTGATTGAACTAATTGAGGGCCTGGTGATTAGTTGACAAGCTGGTGTGCTTGCCCAGGACTATGACACAAATGTGCGCTGTTGGAGATACTCAAGGACTAGAGTTGGGAACCATTGGTCTACAGGTGCAGCATAGCTAGGGACATGATTACATGGATAACAGGCAGAAAGACTACACCACCTGGTGCACAAAGACATTCAGGATCTATTAGACCATGCTGCACCCTAGTAAAACATGCAATGTCAGTTTAAAAAAAGAAACGGACCCCAACAACGTAATCTACTTTGTGGGTGTGATAGAGTCTCCTGAACGTTCTTGACCCCAATCAGTGTGGTGGTAAATACATTTTCTTTCACAGGGATCTTGAACGTTCTGGGACACACATCCAATCAGGGATCAGGGGGAAGGTTAGTCCTGAACGTTCTGGGGCTCACATCCAATCATGGATCAGGGTAGTGGATTGTCCTGAATGTGCTGGGACTCACATCCAATCAGGGATCAGGATGTTGCTTGTCCTGAAAGTTATAGGGCTCACATCCAATCAGGGAACAGGGTGGGTGGTTTGTCCTGAATGTTCTGGGGCTCACATCCAATCAGGGATCAGGGTGCTGGTTTGTCCGGAAAGTTCTGGGGCTCACATCCAATCAGGGTGAAAGTTTGTCCTAAGCATTCTATGGCTCACATTCAATTAGGGATCATGGTGATATTTTGTAATAAACGTTCTACAGCTCACATCCAGCCTAGAGGACATATGCTGAAAACTGTCCCTCTCCCTTTTTCTCTCCCTAGTCCTTTAGTGCTGTCCCTTCCTCTCTTGGAGACCCCCCCCCCCTTGGATTTAGGGGGGTTAGAAATGAATGTAGAAAGTGTAGAAATGAATATGATCCTGTACCATGTCAGACACTAAAGCACAGGTAGCTGGTTCTGGATGAGGGGTGTTAGCTACCTGTTGGACCCTTGAGCATGGAGGATTGGAGAGGAGAAGCCTGCAACTTGAATTGCCATGTCAGTGATTAGAGAGGCTGTTGAGGAAAGTGGTTTTGGCTTGGAATCTATGATAGAATCTGGCAGCAGGATTCACTCAAGTGTTCAATCTGTTGACAAGTGCTGTGTCGCCGTAGGAACGTGACCTTTCTACTCGGTGTCAACTAGCAGCAATCTTTTCTTGGCAAAGAGGAAGAGGACAAGTGTGGTGGTAAATGAATTTGCTTTTCACTTTCACTCTCTGTAACTCCCTCACAGCCTTCTCTATCTCTTTGAAAGACTCCAGCTGAACATCGCTGTATGATGCTCCGAGTAATCCGACCTGAGTTTCCTCCATTGTATATCGAGGATTGTGTTCCTTGGCACCGCAGTGTCGCCTGGTGCTTCTGGAAGCCGGGTTAGAAGCACGTCGATCCCCAACACTTCTCTCTGTTCTCATTACACTAAGACACATCCTGATCTGATTCTAGACATAGCCAGGCGTAAAAAGAGACGCACGGAAATAGGCGACAAATAGATTACTAAGAATCAGAGAAATTGCTTTCTGTCTCCGTGTTGTTTGGTAGCAGAGCATTGTCACTCAGATTTATCTTCCGCTTTAGTGAGAAATGCTGCCGGAGGATTATTGCACAAACAGAGAAAGAAAGAGAGAGAGAAATCCTATGCATATCCTTTGCAGCCTGCCTCTCCGCTCTAATCTTTAAAGTAACTGTACACATGAGGGAAAAAAGGCAGGGAGAAAATGAGATCATTAAAAGCAACGGCGGGGCAATAGATCTCCATATTTTACTACGCTGCAAAACAACACAAACAAAGTGCTGTGCCGGAGAGATAAGGGGACGGGCTTGAACACGAATCACTACGTGGTGGCCTTCTGAGACACTGGAGTGATGGACGAGCTTCAAGAAAACAGCAAACTAAACACGTGAATAAATAAACAGTCTAAACATATCCAAGTTGACTTAACAACATATAAGAAACTCAAAATATATCCCCCGAAACGGACCCAGTCATTTTCCCTCCCAGGCGTCTTCTGTGATCTAAGGCTTTTCATGCTTGGGTTCTTAAAAAGACGCCTGTCTAAATGAACATAAAACCAGCAGGATGTGTTGGTAGTTAATGGGATTTCCACTATTTCTGTTTCTCTATATCTATGTTGACTGCTGATTCGCTAGGCTTGATCCTCGGTGCAGTGAGTAGCCACCTTGAGCTTAGGCAGGCTGATTTCCACATGTTTGTTCTTCCAGCATGGCCAAGACATCCAATTCCATCAGGCCTATTCTCTCATGGGGCTCCAGCTACATAGGCTGTGTCCCAAATGGCAAACTATTCCCTATTTGGTGTACCACTTTTGACCAGTGCCCATAGAGAATAGGGTAACATTTGGGACGCAACCAGAGAGAGAGCCCCTAAGTCCTGTAGCGGGGACAGCTATAAATGTTATATGCTAATGGTCATGATAAGAGTCTGCTGTGAGAAAATGGTGTCGCAGTTAACCCGTTTATGACCTTATTGGGCAACGCTATGGGGAATTGTTCAATCAAACAAAGCAATAATCTCAAGTAACAAGCCAAGGGTATTATAGGTGGCAGACGATAATATGATTGACATATTTACATGTCTGAGCTCAAGCAGAATCTTCATGTATTTGTTCCTAATCCCGGAAGCGCACACACTTCTCATATAAACTCTAGGGCCCAGAGTTTTTCTTGGTCAGGTAATATGGTCTGGAGAAACTCCAGGTTCTACTGATATCTCACCTAAAGTTGACATTAGCTCTGTGTGTGTGTGTGCGTGCATGCGTGCGTGCGTGTGTGTGTGTGTGTGCGTGTGTGCGTGCGTGTGCGTGCGTGTGTGTGTGTTTCGGCTGTGCCTCTCACCTGGAGCTCTGTAGAAGCCCAGGTCTTCCTCACTGAGTGGTAGCAGGTAGACCTCACCTTCCTTCCACAGCAGAGGGTACTCCTGTCCCCCAGAGAACTGTCCAGACCAGCGGTCTGGGTCTGCAGAGGGGTGCATGACAGAATGACTCAGGATGATAACCACAATATAAGGGGTTCACAATTCACCAATAGTTATTAGCTGAAGTCAGTACTTTTAAGATAATCATGATTGGCTGAATACCTTCAAGGAAGTCAGAAGTGATGTTGACAGCTGCATGGTCATTGGAGGATCTGCAGGCCAATGAGTGTCCGAAGCAGAAACATGAGGTGCAGCCAGCTGGGTTGTTCTCCTGCAGGTTGAAGGAGCCTGGCTTGCACCTGCACAAACACACAAACGCACACACGCACGCACACACACACACACACACACACACACACACACACACACACACACACACACACACACACACACACACACACACACACACACACACACACACACACACACACACACACACACACACACACACACACACACACACACGCACACGCACACGCACACGCACACACACACACGCACAAAACACATTGTCATTATATGCTTCATCACTGCAGCTTGGTGGGGCTAATCTCTCCATATTGTGGAGCAAGTTCAGAGAGCATCACTAGGCCCTGTGAGTCAGGTCGTTTGAGACTATCTGCCAAGTGAACATGTGTTGCTGTTTGTGCTGCAGTGTTGGGGCATAGAGAGGTAGCTGAGGCCAATCCCCCCCAGCTGATCTCACACTGTGATACACAACCTCCAGAGAGACTGTAGAAGAGACAAGTTGTGTGTTTGTGTGTGTAGAGGAGTGAGGTGTGTGTGCGTTTGTGTATGTAAGAGTGCGTGAGGGGGATCTGTGTATGTGCGTGGGTGGTGTTCAGAAACAGGACTATGTAAGTCACATCAGGGGAAAGAGTGTCCTTGTTCAACGGAGCATGAAATAACACACAACACAACAAAAATAAACAAGCTAGAAAACAAGCAAAAATAATTCAACACTGGGGATCGTCTCATGGCTGCGTATTTTGCTAATATCAAACTCGTGATTTGTTTGTGTTTTGTCAGTCTAATCATGTAAATCTTAGAGAGCAGAAGAAGAATGATTAAAATGTGGGTGTAGAGAAGGTTGGGTACAGACAGTAAGTCTAAAAGAATCATGTTCCCCGCAGTCCTTTCAGCAACATTTTGAAGGGAAAGGGAATGTATTCAACTGATGTACAACATGCCATTACATGAGATTTAGCTCATTTCCATCCATAGTCCTTGGTTGATACTGTACGTGTCCTAACTGTCTATGAATAAAAGTTTACATTTTACCATTTACACCGTGTGTAATCATCCCGGGACAAATGTACTTGTCTGTTATCATGAACCTGTTTTCAATGGGTTACCATGCCGACTCAAAACAGTTTGTCAAAGAGCGGTGCCATAAAATTTCAAGGGATGTTTTGTTTAACAATGGCAGCGGGCAGCATCAAGGTTTAATCCAGTACTCCACTGTACTAACAACATGAAATGTTCGCTACCATTGTTAACTGAACAAAGAGCTAGATACTAAAAACGGTTACCGTGGTAACCGTATTACGTTATTTCAGGTGACACAGTAGCATATCACGGGTCACCTGTCACATGCCTATTTTTCCATTATCTTTTTTTTTGGAGAAAGAACAGCACAATACAAAAGCCACCTGTCACACGCCTGTCCCTCCACGCTGTCCTTGCAGTGACAACCGCCGTCCAGCGTAGAGCAGATGCCAACACTGCCCCTGGTTTCACAGTCACACGACCTGCGGAGAAACGATAACAACATCCTATTACGGTCAATGTTCAGCCAGAGGTCAAACTGGTTATGACCGCGGCCATAACGTCATGGGGCACTTAGGTTAAGACATAGGTGAGAAAGTCGGAATAGATATTTGGTTGAGTATTTGGTCGAGTGACTCTTTGTTTCAGTGTACACATTGCGGGGCGGCACGTAGCCCAACGGTTAAGCACGTTGGGCCAGTAAACGGAAGGTTGCTGGTTAGAATCCCAGAGCTGACTAGGTAAAATATCTGTTGATGTGCCCTTGAGCAAGGCACTTAACCCTAATTAAGAGCGTCTGCTAAAATATTCACATTGTTTCCTTGATTAATTATGCTGATAAGGGGTGTTTAGTCTTCGCTTACTCTTTTTCACACACATACACACGCTGAAAATAGCCTGATTCAACGACCGTGATTGGTTAAGTGGGGTCACTGCTGTGCCAATCAAAAGCTTTGTTCTATGAAACGTGTTTAATCATCTTCATTGATTGATTGTTTTCCTCCAGAACTGTAACACAGAATCAATATTTTAACGAGGTTGCTATTAAGAATAATTCAATTATCCCCTGGGCAGGCTTTTACTCTGTTCTGCTCTACTGGCCTGCATAATTCACACCACACTTTACTACAGAACACTGGAAGACTGAGGTAGGGATGGAGAGAGAGAGAAATGAGGGAGAGGGGTAGAGGGAGAGAAGGATTGACAGGAAGAAGGAGAGAAGGATTGGGAGGGAGAGGGAGGAAGCGGGAGAGAGGGATGAAGACACACTCCAACACACAGGCACTACATATGCTCAAACACACAAAACACACACACATGCATATTGACATATATAGACACACTTTCACACTCTTCACATGCTGCTGCTACTCTGTTTATTATACACTGCTCCAAAAAATTAAGGGAACACTTAAACAACACAATGTAACTCCAAGTCAATCACACTTCTGTGAAATCAAACTGTCCACTTAGGAAGCAACACTGAATGACAATAAATGTCACATGCTGTTGTGCAAATGGAATAGACAACAGGTGGAAATTATAGGCAATTAGCAAGACACCCCCAATAAAGGAGTGGTTCTGCAGGTGGTGACCACAGAACACTTCTCAGTTCCTATGCTTCCTGGCTGATGTTTTGGTCACTTTTGAATGCTGGCGGTGCTTTCACTCTAGTGGTAGCATGAGACGGAGTCTACAACCCACACAAGTGGCTCAGGTAGTGCAGCTCATCCAGGATGGCACATCAATGCGAGCTGTGGCAAGAAGGTTTGCTGTGTCTGTCAGTGTAGTGTCCAGAGCATGGAGGCGCTACCAGGAGACAGGCCAGTACATCAGGAGACGTGGAGGAGGCCGTAGGAGGGCAACAATCCAGCAGCAGGACCGCTACCTCCGCCTTTGTGCAAGGAGGAGCGGGAGGAGCACTGCCAGAGCCCTGCTAAATGACCTCCAGCAGGCCACAAATGTGCATGTGTCTGCTCAAACGGTCAGAAACAGACTCCATGAGGGTGGTATGAGGGCCCGGCGTCCACAGGTGGGGGTTGTGCTTACAGCCCAACACCGTGCAGGACTTTGGCATTTGCCAGAGAACCCCAAGATTGGCAAATTCGCCACTGGCAAAAGCAAGTTCACACTGAGCACATGTGACAGACGTGACAGAGTCTGGAGACGCCGTGGAGAACGTTCTGCTGCCTGCAACATCCTCCAGCATGACCGGTTTGGCGGTGGGTCAGTCATGGTGTGGGGTGACATTTCTTTGGGGGGCCGCACAGCCCTCCATGTGCTCGCCAGAGGTAGCCTGACTGCCATTAGGTACCGAGATGAGATCCTCAGACCCCTTGTGAGACCATATGCTGGTGCGGTTGGCCCTGGGTTCCTCCTAATGCAAGACAATGCTAGACCTCATGTGGCTGGAGTGTGTCAGCAGTTCCTGCAAGAGGAAGGCATTGATGCTATGGACTGGCCTGCCCGTTCCCCAGACCTGAATCCAATCGAGCACATCTGGGACATCATGTCTCGCTCCATCCACCAACGCCACGTTGCACCACAGACTGTCCAGGAGTTGGATGCTTTAGTCCAGATCTGGGAGGAGATCCCTCAGGAGACCATCCGCCACCTCATCAGGAGCATGCCCAGGCATTGTAGGGAGGTCATACAGGCACGTGGAGGCCACACACACTACTGAGCCTCATTTTGACTTGTTTTAAGGACATTACATCAAAGTTGGATCAGCCTGTAGAGTGGTTTTCCACTTTAATTTTGAGTGTGACTCCAAATCCAGACCTCCATGGGTTGATACATTTGATTTCCATTGATATTTTTTGTGTGATTTTGTTGTCAGCACATTCAACTATGTAAAGAAAAAAGTATTTAATAAGAATATTTCATTCATTCAGATCAAGGATGTGATATTTTAGTGTTCCCTTTATTTTTTTGAGCAGTGTATATCCTGATTGCCTAGTCACTTTAACCCCTGCCCACATGTACATGTTGTATTACCTCAATTACCTCAACTCCCTCGTACCCCTGCACATTGACTCGGTACTGGATCTCCTTGTAAACAGCCTCATTATTGTTTTTATTGTGTTACTATTTCCTTTTTATTGAGCATAAATGTGTCTTACTTTTTAACTCTGCATTGTTGGGAATGGGCTGGTAAGTAAGCATTTCACTGTAAAGTCTACATCTGTTCTATTCACCGTATGTGATCAATAAAATTGGATTTGGATTTGATTTAAACATGGGTCATGCTGTAATATCAATATTTCCAGCACCCTGAGTCACCAGGCAATCCAGGAAATGGATTTGTGCCAAATACTAAGGTCCAACAGACAGAGGCTGGTACATAATGCAGGAGGCACGGTAGGAACAATTTGGTGGTAAGAGAGGAGTAGAGACTGTTTACTGTATCAAGGGGATAGTAATGACATTGAAAACAATGGCATTGCTAATAGTAGCAGGCAGCAATAGTGATGAATTAGCACCAACAGCAGTAGAATTGTTGCAAACTGGAAGAGGCTCCAAACTTTGGTATTCTGATCAGCTCCAGGTGTAAACCTCAACACTACTGAAACAGCCTAGGTTAGTGTCAGTATGGATGTGCTTCATGGCTAAAACCACTGCAGCATGTCAAAGCAAATACACACGATAACTAATATGTGCATTAAACATTAACACACTCCCATCCAGGGTTGCGTTCAGGAGGGAGCAACGTACTACAATGTAATGTAATGAATAAAGCTGACATGATCATGTTTTCTACATGTCAGAGGCATGTCTGTTCTACTCAATAGATCTGAACATTCCACTATCTTGAGGCCAACTGAATGTGGTCATAGGGTAGAGGCACACATAATTATCTTTAAATGCATTGGTCCATTACGCTCCCTCTGTCTTCAAAGTGTCTGTTTATTTTCTGCACGCGTGTGTGTGTCATGCGTACCTGCAGCCACCAGGGCTGAGCGAGTGGAAGCCGGGTTGACAGGTATCACACTTCTCCCCCGTCACACTGGGTCTGCACGTACACATCCCCTCTGCACCACACTGCAGACTCACAGAACCTAGGAGAGAAGAGGAGAGAGAGAGAGAGAGTATAAGTACAGAGGGGGAGGTCAACAATCAGTAGAGATAGAGAGTCCGTATGGTGTCTGGTGTGAGATTTGATAATGTGGGATCTTAACTGCCAGCGCCCACACCGTTGGTATTCCAAAGCCATTGTGCTTCCTTATAGCGGTCCCTAAATGGTAGATGTAGACTGCACACACCACACGACGAAACAGGATCATGAGCATAGGGAGCCTGGCCACAAACCACATTATTACCATGATGATAATGATGATGAGTGTATGTGTGAGATATCATGCATTATTGACCTCCCGCACAACAAACTGCCATCATCCATATAGAGTGCCTTTTAGAAAATTTACACTCCTTGACTTTTTCCACATTTTGTTGTGTTACAACATTAATTTAAAATGGTTTAAATGGAGAGTACTTGTCAATGGACTACACACAATACCCAATAATGTCGAAGTGGGCTTACAGTTTGCGCAACATTGTAACCTAAACTCAGCAACAACAAAAAAACGTCCCTTTTTCAGGACCCTGTCTTTCAAAGATCATTCGTAAAAATCAAAATAATTTAACAGATCTTCATTGTAAAGGGTAACTTCTTCAAATCAAATCAAATCAAATTTTATTTGTCACATACACATGGTTAGCAGATGTTAGGGCTAACGGGATCGATATGACAGCAGCCAGTGAAGGTGCAGGACGCCAAATTCAAACAACAGAAATCTCATAATTAAAATTCCTCAAACATGCACGTATATTACACCATTTTAAAGATAATCTAGTTGTTAATCCCACCACAGTGCCCGATTTCAAATAGGCTTTACAGCGAAAGCACCACAAACGATTATGTTAGGTCCAAGTCACAGAAAAACACAGTAATTTTCCAGCCATTTTTCCAGACAAAAATCAAAAATAGAGATAGAATTAATCACTAACCTTTGATGATCTCCATCAGATGAAACTCATAGGACTTCATTTTACACAATACATGTATGTTTTGTTCGATAAAGTTTATATAAAAAAATCTCACTATACATTGGCGCGTTATGTTCAGTAGTTCCAAAAACATCCGGTGATTTTGCAGAGAGCCACATCAATTTACAGAAATACTCATTATAAATGTTGATGAAAATACAAGTGTTATACATGGAACTTTAGATACACTTCTCCTTAATGCAACCGCTGTGTAAGATTTCAAAAAAGCTTTACGGAAACAGCAAACCATGTAATAATCTGAGTATGGTGCTCAGAGACCAAACAAGCCAAAAAGATATCCGCCATGTTATGCAGTCAACAGAAGTCAGAAATAACATTATAAATATTAACTTACCTTTGATGATCTTCATCAGAATGCACTCCCAGGAATCCCAGTTCCGCAATAAATGTTTGTTTTGTTCGATAATGTCCATCATTTATGTCCAAATTCCTCCTTTTTGTTATCGCGTTCAGCCCGGTAATCCAACTTCATGACGCACGAGCAGACGAAAAGTCAAAAAGTTCCGTTACAGTCCATAGAAACATGCCAAATGATGTATAGAATCAATCTTTAGGATGTTTTTAACATAAATCTTCAATAATGTTCCAACCGGAGAATTCCTTTGTCTGTAGAAAAGCAATGGAACTCAAGCTACCTCTCACGTGAACGAGCGTCACGAGTTTGTGGCACTCTGCCAGACCACTGACTCAAAGAGCCCTTATGAGCCCCTCCTTCAGAGTAGAAGCCTCAAACAAGTTTCTGAAGACGGTTTACATCTAGTGGAAGCCTTAGGAAGTGCAACATGACCAATATCCCACTGTATTTTCAATAGGAAATGAGTTGAAAATCGACCAACCTCATATTTCCCACTTCCTGGTTGGATTTTTTCTCAGGTTTTTGCCTGCCATATGAGTTCTGTTATACTCACAGACATCATTCAAACAGTTTTAGAAACTTCAGAGTGCTTTCTGTGCAAATATACTAATAATATGCATATATTAGCAACTGGGACTGATTAGCAGGCAGTTTACTCTGGGCACCTTATTCATCCAAGCTACTCAATACTGCCCCCAGCCAGAAGACACTGTTTCCCAATCAGTGAACCACAAACAATTAATGAACATGCACCTGTGGAACAGTCGTTAAGACACTAACAGCTTACAAACGGTAGGCAATTAAGGTCACAGTTATGAAAACTTAGGACACTAAAGAGGCCTTTCTACTGACTCTGAAAAACACCAAAGGAAAGATGCCCAGGTTCCCTGCTCATCTACATGAACGTGCTTTAAGCATGCTTCAAGGAGGCATGAGGACTGCAGATGTAGCCAGGGAAATAAATTACTGATGTCTGTACTGAGACACCTAAGACACCTAAAACAGTGCTACAGGGAGACAGGACGTACAGCTGATCATCCTCGCTGTGGTACACCAAGTGGAACAACACCTGCACAGGATCGGTACATCCGAACATCACACCTGCAGAACAGGTACAGGATGGCAACAACTGCCCGAGTTACACCAGGAATGCACAATCCCTCCATCAGTGCTCAGGCTGTCCACAATAGACAAAGAGGCTGGACTGAGGGCTTGTAGGCCTGTTGTAAGGCAGGTCCTCCCCAGACATCACCGGCAACAACGTCGCCTATGAGCACAAACCCATCGTCGCTGAACCAGACAGGACCTGCAAAAAGTGCTCTTCACTGACAAGTCGAGGTTTTGTCTCACCAGGAGTGACGGTCAGATTCGCATTTATCGTCAAAGGAATGAGCGTTACACTGAGGCCTGTACTCTGGAGCGGGATCGATTTGGACGTGGAGGGTCCGTCATGGTCTGGGGCGGTGTGTCACAGCATCATTGGACTGAGCTTGCTGTCATTGCAGGCCAACTCAACGCTGTGTGTTACAGGGAAGACATCCTCCTCCCTCATGTGGAACCCTTCCTGCAGGCTCATCCTGACATGACCCTCCAGTATGACAATGCCACCAGCCATACTGCTCGTTCTGTGCATGATTGCCAGCAAGACAGGAATGTCAGTGTTCTGCCATGGTCATCAAAGAGCCCGGATCTCAGTCCCATTGAGCACGTCTGGGACCTGTTGGAGGTCCCAGACGTGTGTCCTCACTGTGTCCCAGTGAGGGCTAGGGCAATTTACCCCAGAATTGTCTGGGAACTTGCAGGTGCCTTGGTGGAAGAGTGGGGTAACATCTCACAGCAAGAACTGGCAAATCGGGTGCAGTCCATGAGGAGGAGATGCACTGCTGTACTTAATGCAGCTGGTGGCCACACCAGATACTGAGAGTTACTTTTGATTTTGACCACCCCCTTTGTTCAGGGACACATTATTCCAATTCTGTTAGTCCCATGTCTGTGGAACTTGTTCAGTTTGTCTCAATTGTTGAATCTTGTTATGTTCATACAAATATTTACACATGTTAAGTTTGTGAGAGTGACAGGATGTTTCTTTTCCTCTGAGTTTATATTTGAGACCAACGCGAGGCTGTGTAAGAAGTGCGCCTGTGTCTCTCACAGAACTGGTATGAGAGTCACTTTCTATGATCTCTCATCCGCTCTCTGCTCTGATAGACATGCGTGAGCTTGCAACTCTCTCCAGTGTTACAGTATAGAATCACAGCTGCACGAAGGATTCTGGAGGAGCTGCAGCACCCCTGATAAATTGAAATACATTTTCCAAGTTATAGAGTTACTGCTGCCTGCTACACCATGAGAAAGCGTATAACTTTGCTACAGAGGACCAACAGCTTCTTTAAAAAAAATGTTTGCCTAGCTGTGGAGTGTATCCCAATAACAAGGCATAGTCCACAGTCAGGGAACGTGTGGCAAATCTGTCAGTCAACAACAGCATGCAGACAAACCAGGCCTTCCGCAATACTTAAAATACAATCCCTGGAAAAAACAGGTTGGAAAGCAAATGGCTCCTGCTGAAAAGAAAAGACTCTAATCTGAGAGGCTTTTGGAAAGAGCGCATCGGTCATCACCAGTGAGTGAGCTGCATGTCATTGGGTGAGTCAGTGAAACTGGAAAGCATTTTTAGCACTATAATTTCCTCCTCATATTGTAGCCTACAATATGTGGCTCCACACATCTAGGCCTAGGCTTTTGATGGATTCATGACAAGGTTGTTTTTATTGCGCTCAGATTCTCAGTTTGTCAGTGTCAAAGTGGACTCCCATTTCCATCATTTGTGCATTATTATGGTGCTTTCATGACAACTGGAAAAACAGAGTAAATCGAGGTTGAATCATGACGTCATTAAATGCTCTCAATATTTGTCTATGAATTTTTTAAATTTAAAGTTGGTTTGAGGTTTTTAAGTCATTGAAATTTGGAGCTATTGTAATTTTAAAATATTGTCCAGGAAAATAACCTCACACTCAACGTCAACAAAACAAAGGAGATGATCGTGGAAACAGCAGAGGGAGCACCCCTCTATCCACATCGAAGGGACAGTAGTGGAGAGGGTAGTAAGTTTTAAGTTCCTCGGCGTACACATCACGGACAAACTGATTTGGTCCACCACACAGACAGCGTTGTGAAGAAGGCGCAGCAGCGCCTCTTCAACCTCAGGAGGCTGAAGAAATTTGGCTTGTCATCAAAAGCACTCACAAACTTTTACAGATGCACATTCGAGAGCATCCTGTCGGGCTGTATCACCGCCTGGTACAGCAACTGTTCCGCCCACAACCGTAAGGCTCTCCAGAGGGTAGTGAGGTCTGCACAACGTATCACCGGTGGGCAAACTACCTGCCCTCCAGGACACCTACACCACCCGATGTCACAGGAAGGCCATAAAGATCATCAAGGACAACAACCACCCGAGCCACTGCTTGTTCACCCCGCTATCATCCAGAAGGCGAGGTCAGTACAGGTGCATCAAAGCAGGGACAGCCACCACTAACATTGAGTGGCTGCTGCCAACATACTGACTCAACTCCAGCCATATTGTACATATTCTTTATCCCTTTACACTTGTGTGTATAAGGTAGCAGTTGTGGAATTGTTAGGTTCGATTACTCGTTGGTTACTACTGCATTGTCAGAACTAGAAGCACAAGCATTTCGCTACACTCGCATTAACATCTGATAACCATGTGTATGTGACAAATAAAATTTGATTTGATTTGAAGTTGCTTGCTTCTGGGTAGGTACATGATCATTACAAGTAAATCCTATATAACTATGTTGTTCTTAAATTACACTTGATTCTTTATAGCCTTTGAGCCAGGTCATAACATAATGACCGATACTTAATGATAGGAGATGCCTTGTTACATGTGTTGTTACCAAGTCCTAGCCTTTTCATCAACCCTGGTATTACTTGTGGATTCGGCAACTTTTAGTTATATGTAACAAGGTCAGATGTTGGTATTGACATGGTAATTCACAGGTGACTTTCAAATGTGTAAAATACAGAACATTAGCTACATTGCGGAACAAGAAAATGTGCAATAACATCAGTAGTTACACATGTGGAATAATCTTTCGCAAGTGAACGTGGAATAATACATTCCTTGTTTGAATTGAGCAATAACTGATTCTGCAACAACCCTATTAGCATGTAATTACATAGTAAAACGTGTGTAACTACTATGTTGTTAACACAGTTATTACTGTGTTAGTTACATGGTAATAGGGGCAACATAATGTAAAGTGTTACCCCAAAATATATTGCGAAGTGTAAATAGGATCAATTTAGTCAGAAAGTCAGTACCGTCCAAAACTGAGATTTGCGAGATTTGGGAATCTAGGTTAAGTAACTGTTTTCCTTGGGTTGGGATTATTTCAATCCTGCCCACAATCCTGCCCTACTTGGAGAGTAGCTGCATGCGACACGATTGTAATGTCCAACAAGTGGGTGTGGAAAATTTGCTTTGACTTCGGATACCCTGGTGGGGCTCGTTAGGGACCATCCGTCAATTACACAATGTACATGTTAGGTTAGGTTTAACCATTATAGTTACATTGTTCTTACAATATAACAATCTTTAATAATATCAAGAAGCATGGGCATGATTCAATACACAATGACAGACATCGTCAGCAACGGAATGATTATATGGACAGTTGGCCTACGTAGAAAAAAAACAAGTAAACAGACAGAAGCAACCATATGGCGTCAGCAATGTCGACCGGAAATAACTACCATTAACAAAAATATAAACACAACATGTAAAGTGTTGGTCCCATGTTTCATGAGCTGAAATCAAAGATCCCAGAAAAGTTCCACACACAGATAGCTAATTTCTCAGAAATGTGTTTTAAATCCCTGAGCATTTCTCATTTGCCAAGAAAATCCATCCACCTGACAGGTGTGGCATATCATTCAACATGGTCAATACACAAGTGCACCTTGTGGTGGGGGAAATAAAAAGCAACTCTAAAATGTTTAAAAAAAATGTTTTGTCACCCAACATAATGCCACAGAGCTCTCAAGTATTGAGGGAGTGTACAAATGGCATTTTGACTGCAGGAATGTCCAACAGACCTGTTGCCAGATAATTGAATCCTCGTTTCTCTATCATAAGCTGCCTCCAATGTCGTTTTAGAGTATTTGGCAGTACGTCTTCACAACCGCAGACCATGTGTAACCACACCAGCCCAGGACCTCCACATCCGGCATCTTCACCTGTGGGATCGTATGAGACCAGCCACTGGACAGCTGATGAAACTGTGGATTTGCTCAATAAAATATTTTTTGCACAAACTGTCAAAAACAGTCTCAGGGAACCTCATCTGCATGCTCGTCATCCTCACCAGGGTCTTGACCTTCAATTGCCACTGGCACGCTGGAGAAGTGTGCTCTTCACTGATGAATACCGGTTTCAACTGTACCAGGCAGATGGCAGACAGCGTTTGGGCGAGTGGTTTGCTGATGTCACCGTTGTGAACAGAGTGCCCCATGGTGGCAGTGGGGTTATGGTATGGGCAGGCATAAGCTACGGACAATGAACACCACTGCATTTTATTGATGGCAATTTGAATACACAGAGATACCGTGAGATCCTGAGGCCCATTGTCGTGCCATTCAGCAGCTGCCATTACCTCATGTTTCAGCATGAAAACGCACGGCCCCATTTTTCATGGATCTGTACACAATTCCTGGAAACTGAAAATGTTCCAGTTCTCCAATGCCCTACATTCTCACTAGACACATTCCCCATTGAGCATGTTTGGGATGCTCTGGATGGACATGTCCAAAAGCGTGTTCCAGTTCCTGCCAATATCCAGCCATTGAAGAGGAGTGGGACAACATTCCACAGGCCACAATCAACAGCCGGATCAACCCTATGTGAAGGAGATGTGTCGCGCTTCATAAGGCAAATGGTGGTCAAACCAGATACTGACTGGTTTTCTGATACACACTATCTTTTTTGAAAGGTATCTGAGACCAACAGATGCACATCTGTATTCCTAGTCAGGTGAAATTCGTAGATTAGCGCCTAATGAATTTAACTCGAGAAAATCTTTGAAAATGTTGTATGTAGCATTTATATTATTGTTCAGTCAAACAATTAAATACATTTGCCCAAATTATCTATATAATTACTCATTCCTATACAGAAATACATAATATAATTCTAAATACTACAGCAGAGAGCATCATTTGGCCACAGTGGATCATTAGCTTTAAAAACAAATGAGCTGTTGCGAAGCCTGTGCGGCAAATAGCCTACCAAATACATTACATGACCAAATGAATGTGGACACCTGCTCGTCAAACATCTCATTCCAAAATAATGGGCATTATTAAGAAGTTGGTCTCCCCCTTTGCTACTGTAACAGCCTCCACTCTTTTTGGGCTTGCTTCCATTCAAGAGCATTTGTGAGGTAGGGCACTGATGTTGGACGTTTAAGGATGGCTTGCAGTCGGCGTTCCAAATCATCCCAAAGGTGTTCGATGGGGTTAAGGTCAGGTCTGTGCAGGCCAAGTTCCTCCACACCGATCTCAACAAACCATTTCTGTATGGACCTCGCTTTGTTAACGGGGGCATTGTCATGTTGAAACAGGAAAGGGTCTTCTTCAAACTGTTGCCACAAAGTTTGAAGCACAGAATCATATATAATGTAATTGTATACTGTAGCATTAAGATTGCCCTTCAGTAGGGCCTCCCAAGTGGCGCAACGGTCTAAGGCGGTGTTCAATCCCAGGCTGTGACGTAGCCAGCGTTGTTCGGGTTTGGGGAGGGTTTGACCGGCCAGGATTCCCCTGTCCCATCGCGCTTTAGCGACTCCTTGTGGTGGGCTGGGTGCGTGCACGCTGACTCTGGTCGCCGGTTGTACGGTGTTGCTTCTGACACATTGGCGCTGTTGGCTTGCAGAAATGGGACAAGACTGTAACCGCCAATCTGAAGTCATGAAAAAGGGGTAAAAAGTGCAAAAGCAAAGAAAGAATATGAACCTTCACCAGACCTAAGGGGCCAAGCCCGAAGCATGAAAAACAGCCCCAGACTATTATTCCTCTTCCACCAATCTTTACAGTTGAAACTATGCACCCAGGTAGGTAGTGTTCTCCTGGCATCCAACAAACCCAAATTAGTCATTTGGACTGCCAGACGGTGAAACGTGATTCATCACTCCAGAGAACACGTTTCCAGAGTCCAAAGGTGACAAGCTTTATACCACTCCAGCCGACGCCTGGCATTGTACATGGTGATCTTAGGCATGCGTGCGGCTGCTCGGCCATGGAAACCCATTTCATGACTCTCCCAATGAACAGTAGTTGTGCTGACGTTGCTTCCAGAGGCAGTTTGGAACTTGGTAGTGAGTGTTGCAACCGAGGAAAGACGTTTTTTACATGCTACGCGCTTCAGCACTCGGCGGTCCTGTTCTGTGAGTTTGTGTGGCCTTCCAATTCGCGGCTGAGCCGTTGTTGCTCCTAGATGTTCCAATTACAGTTGACCTGGACAGCTTTAGCAGGGCACAAATGTGACGAACTGATTTGAAAGTCACTGATCTCTTCAGTAAGGCCATTCTACTGCTTCTCTATGGATATTGCATGGCTGTGTGCTTGATTTTATATACCTGTCAGCAACAGGGGTGGCTGAAATAGCCAAATCCAGTTATTTGAAGGTGGGTCCACATACATTTGTATATACACTGCATCCGGAAAGTATTCAGCCCCCTTGACTTTTTGCACATTTTGTTACAGCCTTATTCTAAAATTGATCAAATGTTATTTTCCACTCATCAATCACAATACCCCATAATGACAAAACAAAAACAGGTTTTTAGACATTTTTGCACATAAAAAAACTTTTATATTACATTTACATAAATATTAAGACCCTTTACTCATTACTTTGTTGAAGCACCTTAGGCAGCGACGACAGCCTTGAGTCTTCTTGGGTATGATGCTACAAGCTTGGCACACCTGTAATTGGGAGTGTCTCCCATTCTTCTCTACTGATCCTCTCAAGCTCTGTCAGGTTGGATGGGGAGTGTCACTGCATAGCTATTTTCAGATCTCTCCATGATTGTTCAATTGGGTTCAAGTCCGGGCTCTGGCTGGGCCACTCAAGGACATTCAGAGACTTGTACCGAAGCTACTCCTGCATTGTCTTTGCTGTGTGCTTAGGATTGTTTTACTGTTGGGAGGTGATCCTTTGCCCCAGTCTGAGGTCCTGAGTGCTCTGGAGCAGGTTTTCATCAAGGATCCCTTGATCCTGACTACCTCAGCTTGGTTTTTGCTCTGACATGCACTGTCAACTGTGAGACTTGATGTGGACAGGTGTGTGCCTTTCTAAATCATGGACTCCAATCAAGTTGCAGAAACATCTCAAGAATGATCAAAGGAAACAGGATTCACCTGAGCTCAATTTTGAGTCTCATAGGAAATGGTCTGAATGCTTATGTAAATAAGGTATTTCAGTTTTAAATTTTTAATACATTTGCAAAAAATGTATAAAAACCTGTTTTTGCTTTGTCATTATGGGGTATTGTGTGTATACTGATGAGGAAAACAATTAATTTAATCCATTGTAGAATAAGGCTGTAACGTAACAAAATGTGGAAAAACTGAAGAATACTCTGCACTGTATAGTGTAGCTGATTTTTGAGTTGCGGACACTGAAAAGCAGTTAAATAGACCTAGGCATATTGCAATAATTCAAAATACCATCATAGTAAAAACATAGTTTAGAAAGCAAGTGGCTATTGCTGAAAAGAGACGAGAAAGAAAATGTCTCCAGTAGACCTGGGATAACTAGTTTTACATTTGTGGAAAGCCAGATTGTAATTTTTCAAAAATACAGTTGGCACTTAAGAATAATTTAGCTGTTTGAAAAGCAATGTCTCCAGAATTTTGCTTTAAGAATGGAAGTTGGAGATTGGCCAAAAATTAAGAAGGGGTTTCTCCATAGCAGTTTTTAGTGCAGTGGGGAAAGTTCCTGTGAACAGGGAGTTATTAACAATAGCTTGCACATCTTCAGATATGCAATTAAAACTGTTTTGAAGAAGGTGGTGGGGATAGGATCGAGAAGGCAGGTAGAAGGTTTAAGTTGAGCTATCACTTTCCTGAGCATGTCTGTGTCAACCAGGGGGAAAAAATCCATAGTAATTTAGCTAACTCTTCTAGTTTTTGGTTCATCAAACATTTGGTAGCCATCAAATAAATATTTTGGTTTGTTTTTAAATAACTTGCACATATTCACATACCTTCAAATGTTATATTTTGTCTGAGAGATATTCAAAATACTTTCAAATATTATGTAAATTGAGATGTAATTGAATATCAAAGGAAATAGTTGACAATAGTTGCCTTTAGTTGATTCTCTACATTCGACTACCTCGAATATTTGAAAAGTTGGTATTTTACAAGAAACTACAAAATACTATTATTTTCTGCCCAGGTCTGGTCTCTAGTTATCAAAATGTTCAAATAAAACCAAATTAAATTTCATTGGTCACATACAAACAGTTAGCAGATGTTTAATGCGAGTGTTGTGAAATGTTCAACTCCCAATTGAGTGAACAGAATCTTATGGGCACCAGCGGAGAGCATCGGCCATATCCCTGGTAAGTACATATTTATATTATTTACCATCTCTATCATTGGATCAGTACCACTGGAAAGTTTATTGGGGAACAATCATTTCCTCCTCCAATTTGTGTCTCCCCTTTTCGTAGGCCTAGATTAGATGGTTGCATCCAAGCCAAGGTTGTTTATATTGATCTGTTTGTCAGTGTCAGCAGAGTAGGCCACTGATTTGTGTCGTATTAAAAAGATGTTGCTTATGTGCCCAGTCATATAAAGTGTAGTAGAATTGTATGAAATGTGTTTATAAAAGGCAAACATTTTCCTGTGCAAAGAAAGGACAAGAAAAGTTTCTGATTAGGCCTCCTCTATTTCACTACGTACTCAGGCAACAGTCTGTTTCGCTAACAGTGATTGAGTTATATTATCAGCCTAAATTATGACTATGCAATCTTCTCATCACATTAGGAATAGTAGCCTATTTTACATTAGTCTGAAAATGTGACGATAGTGGGCAAATTTTATTGTGAAAAAATTGCTTCCCCAAACTTGAAACTCACGTGCCGCCTATGGATGTCGAAACTTCAAGTTGGCCTTGTGACTTGATAATGTTTATTATGCATCTATTTCACGTTGCACTGTATGTGCCCCTCCACAAGTAAATCAGTCAGTCTATGATGAGGTTGAGCAGTAGTTGACATTATATGTGCTGTTCCACATACCTTTAAACCTAATATTGCATTATTGTTCGCTTTTGCTGTTCTCCAAAAAGCATTTTAAATTGTTTTAAATAGTGTAGAAATGCAAAATTCCCCAATTTGCCATACCCTATAAGTTTAGCTAAACTGCCACTGGCTAGCTAGCTAGCTAAGTACATTAGTGAATAATGGGGAAATGCTAGCTAGCTTTACCACCGCCCTGCATTAGTACATATGACTAACTAAAATAGTTATCGCTTTGAGTCTAAAATGGGGAATTGAATTTGAATGGTGTGAATATGAATAGAAAAAGATCCTGTATCCTTATTTCTCCTGGTTAGCCAATTTTCTGCAAAGGTTGTTACCTTTTAACTATAAAGAAATTCAAATGTCACTTCACTTTAAATGTGCTCCTGTAAGCACATCGTAAATTCATGTATATCCCTTTGTAGCAACATTGTAATGACAGAGTTGGTTTTGAAATATTGTTACATTGTAATTTCGCCTGGTTAGACTATTGTCTGCAAAGGTTGTTACATTGTAACTAGAAAGGATGTTAAAGTGTAACTACATAGTAATTATAAAGGTTATACCCAACTGGGTTTCAAGATACATTAAGTTGCTTTATAATTACAAGTATGTCCTATGTAACCACAATGTTCTAACATAGAAATAACAGAAATAAACTAAATAAGAATTGCTGACAGTTATTGAAAGCATGTGCCTTGTTACAATTGATGTTGCCAGGTCCTAGCCTATTTATCAACCCTGGTATTACATGTGGATTCAATGGTAGTGGTAGTTATTGACATGGCAATTCACGGATGACTTACAAATGTGTAATTAAAAAACATGAGTTACATAGTGGAACAATAGAATGTGTAATAACATCAGTAGTGACACATGTGGAATAACCTTCAGCAAGTGAATGTGTAAAGTGTTTAATAACAGATTCCGCAACAACCCTATTACCATGCTATTAAATAGCAAAAACCTATGTAAGTAATGTGTTGTTAACACAGTTATAATGGTTTTAGTTACATAGTAATAAAGGCAACTTCATGTAAAGTGTTACCAATTTTTACACTAGAATGAAACATTTCTGACTCATATCGATGACACATAGGCCGTTTTCAACCACAGCAGTAGTTTTTGCGGGGTACAGTTGCTCTTTAAAGATCAATAACAAGTTACAGTGAACTGATTGAATAAGAATTAAGAAATGACAATGAACGAAACATTGATTGAGTGAATTCATGTACATGAAACAGTCTAAAATAGATGGTTTACCTATGGTGTTACAGTCGCAGGGGCGGCAGAGGTCCTGTGGTGACCGTCGGTAGTGGTTCTCTTTGCAGCGTTCACAGTGCGGTCCGTCAGTGTGGTCCCTACAGTCCACACAGCGCCCCCCACTCCCTGTGCTACGGTACTGCTCCGCATCGAACACACATGCATCCGCTCGCCCACTGCAGTTACACTCTGAGGAGAGAAAAAGGAGGAGGTAGAGAGAGGGTCGGGGGGATTAAAAAGAGTGGGGGAATAGGGAGAAGGAAAGGGGAGCGGGAAAGAGTGGGGGAGAAGGAAAGGGGAGAGGGAAGGAGGGAGGGAGAGGGAGGAAATGAGGCAAGGTAAAGAGCGGGAGGGAGAGAAAGAGACCGAGAGTGAGATGTGGGGGCAGAAGAGAGGGTTAGGGTAATAGCAACGAGCAAGAGATAGATGGGTAGGAGAAAAGTGGTAGAATGGGTGGGGGAGGAAAAGCGAGAGAGAAAGGGTGGGGGTTATGTTTATGAGAGATAATGTGTGTGGGATTGTATCATAATTTACAGGCTGGTTACTAATGTCAATTCACACGGTCAAAATGAGCAGCCAATCCTATAGTCAGGGGGCACTGCGATAACTTTAATACACGTTTGTACAAGAAACAATTACTCAGGCGATAACCTCCTATCACAGGGCTCTGTTAGAGTACGCTGCATGCATTTCCTACTCCACCGAAGTATTCTGCTGTCTGCCTATCTGACTACCCGAGGGGGATTGTAGGACATTACCCATTCTATTACACATCAAACTCTCTGTTGAGTTTGCAATAACCATATGATTATTCCTCCCTGATGCCGGAAGACAGGAAAGACTCCATTCTATTTAGTATTTTGCTCGGCAGTGTAGGAAAAGAGTGTATTTGCAGTTAGAGTATATTTTATTGTTAGAGAGTAGGCATATCCACTAGAATATCAAGATCATCAAGGACATCCACACCTTAGCATGTGTCATTCTCAAGTTACATGATTCGGGCCTAAGTGCATACAGGAGGGCATGCAGCAAAATATGAAAGTCTGATTTGTAAATCACTCTGGATAAGAGACTCTGCTAATGACTCAAATGTGAACATATAAGACATAATACAACCTACAGTCAACAATTTATGCATTTTTATTTGACATGAATTTAGGATGAAATCTCTTGAGATCTCGTTTTCAAGATCACTTTTTTTTACCTATGTAGATTTTTGTTTACTGTTCAAGTACCAGACGTGATAATGTGAGATTTAAAAAGCCTTATTATTTGACCATGCTGGTAATTTATGAACATTTGAACATCTTGGCCATGTTCTGGTATAATCTCCACCCGGCACAGCCAGAAGAGGACTGGCCACCCCTCATAGCCTGGTTCCTCTCTAGGTTTCTTCCTAGGTTTTGGCCTTTCTAGTGAGTTTTTCCTAGCCACCGTGCTTCTACACCTGCATTGCTTGCTGTTTGGGGTTTTAGGCTTGGTTTCTGTACAGCACTTTGAGATATCAGCTGATGTACGAAGGGCTATATAAATCAATTTGATTTGATTTCAAGATGAACATGAGTGATAACGCATGTGACTGCAAACAGATTGAGACTGCCTGAGTCATTACACATGTATTCAATGCAGGAAGCTCAGGTGCCCTGATTAACACCGCTTCCTAACTAGGAACTGGTTAGTGTGCTGAGTAACTTCTTAAGAAGCAGAAGGATGTTGGAACAAACATGCGTGTGTGTGTGTGTTTGTGTGTGTGTGTGTGTGTGTGTGTGTGTGCATGCATGCGTGCTTGCATGTGTGTGTGAACTTTGCTCAACTCTCTCTCTCTTGGCTGAGAAAAGATGGCATTTTCAATTACAGTGTTTGTGTTCTGACAAGCCGGACCATGTGGTGCTAGTTCCAAACACATGCCTCGGACGGCAGAGAGGCCCGAGAGAGCTTGGCCCGGCAAGCTGCGTCAAAAGGAGTTTCTATCTCACTGGATACAGGAGGATGGAATTTTTATTCCTCTTATACATTCACATTCAGTGCTTTTTTTTGTAGGGAGTTGTATTTATTGAATAACAGTACTACAGTACTACTATCCTACAGTACATTCAGCAGTCTATTTAGAAACGTTGTCTGTTATGTACAGAGACTGTTGGGACCACATCCCAAATGGCACTCCATCAAAGTAGTGCACTATATAGGAATTAGGGTAGCATATGGAACACAGTCTGAGTGTAATTAAAACAATCTTGTTGCTTAATGGAATCTAGCATAAAAACAATTCACGAGGCGCCTTTAGTTTACGGGTTTATCCATCCAACCAATTACAATTCCTCCTCCGCAGCACACCGCTCAGTGCACAATGCGATAAGCCTGAACCCCAATGATACTCACATTTAAGCACCCACACACACACACACACACACACACACACACACAAACACGAACACATCCACGCTTAGATATGCATGCACGAATGGACAGAACACATGGAATTCATCTTAATTATGCTACAACAACATTTTACAGATGTTACATTAACATCTGATAAGTTCAATATTATTTCAGTAGGAACACTTTGTAAACACAATGATATACAGTATGCTATTTAGCAGCTGCTTTTAACAAAAGCGACTTACAGTCATGCGTGCATACATTTTTACGTACAGGTTGTCCCAGGAATCGAACCCACTATACTAGGATTATGTGAGGCATGCTCAAGGGCCTTCCCCAACAACGCAGAGTTTAAATAATAAAAAACAAATTGTGACACAAGAAGCTATATCTAGGGAGTACCAGTGCCAGATCAATGTGCAGGGGTACCAGGTTTTTGAGGTAGAAACTGTATGTACATAAAGGCAGAATGCAGCTGTGGAATTGGACTTTGTGGCTATGGAAGCTAGTGGAAACCAGACAGGAGGTGAGAGAGATGAAGAAGTGAATGAGTTGTTGGTGGTAAGGGAGACAAAGTTAATTAATAACTTTTTTGGTGAAAATCTGTTTTGAAATCAGCATATTTTGAGTTATGGTTTGCACCTTATCACAAATAGAGCTAATATTAATAATATGCATGTAAATCATGGCTCAAAGTGGAGGAGAGTTTGACTTCATCACTACTTGTTTTTGTAAGATGTGTTGACATGCTGAATGCACCGAGATGCTGAATGCACCGAGGTGTCTGTAGCACACAGCTCAGACACCCATGCAAACCTCACAATACATGCCACCAAAGGTCTCTTCACAATCACCAAGTCAAAAACAGACTATGGGAGTCGCACAGTACTACATAGAGCCATGGCTACATGGAACTCTATTCCACATTAGGTAACTGATGCAAGCAGTAGAATAAGATTATCATTTATTTTTTTAAAGATAAAAATACACCTGGGAACAATGGGGACTGTGAAGAGACACACACAGGCACAGACACACATACACGTGATAAGACCTGCACTCTACAAACAGGTACACATGGATGTCATGTTGCATGTGATAGTGGAGTAGCACTATAAAATACTCCCTTCAATACAAAAGCAATTAAAGTACCTTTTCCATGTGTCTTCATTAGATTAGCTCTTTTAGAAAGAGGAGAGTCGATGTGATGTTTTCTTATTTATCTGTATAGTTTTTTAAAGCAAAAATTGTGTATTGGGGTAAAGTGTTATGAAATGTAATGTCATGTAATATTTAAAATGGTGTATTTATTTGCCTCAATGTTACTGAACCCCGGGAAGAGTAGCTGCTGCCTTGGCGAAACAAAACAGTCATGGTCACCTGTAGGTTTTGTCTAGTTTCACGGGTTGTTCAAGTTCCCGGGTTATTCCCGGGTTGTTCAGTGAAAAATCTGTAAATCTACAACTCTAGCTACCTTAAATTCCTGCTGCACCACCAGTTATGGGGACATATTGGAGATTGGCAAGAATACATTTCTGCACATTGCTAAAAGTTGCAGTAAAAATAAGTCAATATATGCAACATTTTCAAGGTTTTATTTCTATAAAATGGCAGTATGCTGCTGTATTCTGATTCCATTTAGTGTAAAAATGTGTGTTGTGTGTTTAAAATGGGATTTTGAACTCATAGCCTCTTGGTCGCTATCAATCAGACAAGTAATGCTGCAGTGTAGCTACACCAAAAGCTTAGTGAGTGTTATTAATGAAATATGTCTACAGACTTACAGGCAAGAACTTCACATCCACTTAAAAACTAGCAGCGCTCAAGGACACATGACATGAATTCTTTGAGGATTTGAACTTGCAACCTCTTGGCTGGGAGTGCCTCACTGTTTCTGCAATGCCACCGAGTTCATGCTTGTACGTATATATTCACTGTATGTAGAAACAAATGGGTATGGTTAGGGAACAGTGTTGCTACCTTAGACACAAATAGGTCAAAGGTACACCTCACAGGTACACACATGTTCTCACATGGTGCCTTTTCGGTATAACGTGACATTTCTTTCTGCCTAAAATTGTCTGTAAAATGTAAGGATCATCACTGCACTTTGATAGGTTGGGGAAATGTACTCGTGGGGCTCATTAGCATATTTCGGGCCTTGGTCAAATACAAAGCTGAGATCCAAAGTGTAGGAATACAGGTAAAATCAGCTACTGACACAGATATGGTGGTGTAGCAGGAAGTACGTAATGCTGCAAATCAAGTGGTTGTGAGTTCAAATCCCATCTATGAACATTTTGAATAATTACTGTATAAATAAACATACACAATGTAGTCATGTGTGTAAAATACGTACATTTGAAACACTGGATGTTCACATCACTGTGTGTGTATCATTGACAATGCATTTTTGTTTGCAGGGCATCACCTGTGAAATCTAATGCAAACATTTGTGAATGGTTATGTGATCAGGTGAAACTTCATGTGAAATATCATCACATGTGAAGTGTTCCAAAAGCACATGGTTTCACAGGATTTCACATGTCAAAATCCACATCATCTAAACATGTGAAAATGTCACGTGTGAAATCATGTGATTTTCAACATGTGAAATCATGTGGTTTTGTCATAAGGGTGGATGAATATTGTGTTTGCAAACATTAATAATCAGTTTCAAAATTTCTTACATACTGTGTTGCATTATTCAAGTGTGTTACCTTCGGTGCAACATGAGTTGGGAGCTAATAATGCAACCCAGACAGCTCTAGCAATGAATGAGTCAGTTGAGCAGGCACTTTGCTCTTCACTCTATTAAAAGGGGCTGCGCTGATATACAGTGCCTTGCGAAAGTATTCGGCCCCCTTGAACTTTGCGACCTTTTGCCACATTTCAGGCTTCAAACATAAAGATATAAAACTGTATTTTTTTGTGAAGAATCAACAACAAGTAGGACACAATCATGAAGTGGAACGACATTTATTGGATATTTCAAACTTTTTTAACAAATCAAAAACTGAAAAATTGGGCGTGCAAAATGATTCAGCCTCCTTAAGTTAATACTTTGGAGCGCCACCTTTTGCTGCGATTACATCTGTAAGCCGCTTGGGGTATGTCTCTATCAGTTTTGCACATCGAGAGACTGACATTTTTTCCCATTCCTCCTTGCAAAACAGCTCGAGCTCAGTGAGGTTGGATAGAGAGCATTTGTGAACAGCAGTTTTCAGTTCTTTCCACAGATTCTCGATTGGATTCAAGTCTGGACTTTGACTTGGCCATTCTAACACCTGGATATGTTTATTTTTGAACCATTCCATTGTAGATTTTGCTTTATGTTTTGGATCATTGTCTTGTTGGAAGACAAATCTCCGTCCCAGTCTCAGGTCTTTTGCAGACTCCATCAGGTTTTCTTCCAGAATGGTCCTGTATTTGGCTCCATCCATCTTCCCATCAATTTTAACCATCTTCCCTGTCCCTGCTGAAGAAAAGCAGGCCCAAACCATGATGCTGCCACCACCATGTTTGACAGTGGGGATGGTGTATTCAGGGTGATGAGCTGTGTTGCTTTTACGCCAAAGATAACGTTTTGCATTGTTGCCAATTTTGGTTTCATCTGACCAGAGCACCTTCTTCCACATGTTTGGTGTGTCTCCCAGGTGGCTTGTGGCAAACTTTAAACAACACTTTTTATGGATATCTTTAAGAAATGGCTTTCTTCTTGCCACTCTTCCATAAAGGCCAGATTTGTGCAATATACGACTGATTGTTGTCCTATGGACAGAGTCTCCCACCTCAGCTGTAGATCTCTGCAGTTCATCCAGAGTGATCATGGGCCTCTTGGCTGCATCTCTGATCAGTCTTCTCCTTGTATGAGCTGAAAGTTTAGAGGGACGGCCAGGTCTTGGTAGATTTGCAGTGGTCTGATACTCCTTCCATTTCAATATTATCGCTTGCACAGTGCTCCTTGGGATGTTTAAAGCTTGGGAAATCTTTTTGTATCCAAATCCGGCTTTAAACTTCTTCACAACAGTATCTCGGACCTGCCTGGTGTGTTCCTTGTTCTTCATGATGCTCTCTGCGCTTTTAACGGACCTCTGAGACTATCACAGTGCAGGTGCATTTATACGGAGACTTGATTACACACAGGTGGATTGTATTTATCATCATTAGTCATTTAGGTCAACATTGGATCATTCAGAGATCCTCACTGAACTTCTGGAGAGAGTTTGCTGCAGTGAAAGTAAAGGGGCTGAATAATTTTGCACGCCCAATTTTTCAGTTTTTGATTTGTTAAAAAAGTTTGAAATATCCAATAAATGTCGTTCCACTTCATGATTGTGTCCCACAGTTTTATATCTTTATGTTTGAAGCCTGAAATGTGGCAAAAGGTCGCAAAGTTCAAGGGGGCCGAATACTTTCGCAAGGCACTGTACATACTTGACCCTCTCAATCATGTGAGACACATTTGACTGAAGTATTGACTGTAACAAAACGTCTAGTACAGAAGCATTAAAAAAATAAATGTAATAATAATGAAACACTGAAGCTCCGGTATACCGTGCAATATTAGTCCTCACTAACTATAACCCCCCTACCCAAGGGTGACTTAACAAATCTCCAGTACTCACTCATACACTGGTTGGCAGAGTCTCCGGTGGCCCTGGCCCATGGCCTGTCCTGGTAGAACGGGTGACATTTCTGGCAGTCCACCCCGGCCGTGTGATGCTGGCAGTCACACACCAGAGCCCCCTGCTCGTCCAACACACACTCACTGCCATGGCCATTACACTTACACCTGCGGGATAAAGATGGAGAGGTGCGTGGGCACAATAATATACACACACTTGTGTGGACGCACGCGCATGCACTGAGGACACACGCACGCACTGTTGCACACTCGCCCGCACACACACACACTGGGGGAAATTAATAGAGAATAGGACAGGGTAGTGGAGAATAGGTGTAAAAGATTTTTGCACTGTGAGGACTTGTCACTTCCCATTACCTTCACTCAGAGGCAGATACATCGCCTGAGATAAGGTGGAGATTTTATCCCCTTCAGTGACTACTTCTCTGCGCTGTTCAACTCCCCTGTGTGATCAACTCTCGTCTGCACAAGCTGTCCCTAAGCATAAACAACTACATATCAGTCACTGTGTGTCTGTGTGTGTCTGTGTGTCTGTGTGTGTGTGTGTGTGTCTGTGTGTGTGTGTGTGTGTGTGTGTGTGTGTGTGTGTGTGCGTGTGCGTGTGAGTGATTGTGTGTGTGCGTTCTTATGCTATACCTTCCTTTCCAACCAGTTGAGAAAATAAAATTTCCTGTGACAAGAAGACCCAATTTATCCAAGGTGATTTAATGATCAAGAATGTATTGCTAATAGCTGTTATCTCAGGCCCTATCTTTATAGTGTCTGATTCTCCTTATCGTCATTGGTTCTGTTGAGTGCTTAGCTGCGTCCCGAATGGTAACCCTATGCCCTATAATATAGTGCAATACTTTTGACTAGAGCCCTATGGGTCCTGGTAAAAAGTAATGCATGAAATAGGGAGTCGGATTCCATTTGGAACTCATCCTCTGTCAATGGTTCTGTAGAGGGTCTTTCTGTGAAGGGGGGAGGCTCAACATCGCGCCTGTCCCTGTCAGATTTAGCCAGCTGTCCCAGATCTAGACGCTTTATGCTAACGGCTTTGAATCAGTTATTTCTGTTTCTGTTGTTGTTGTTGTTGTTGTGACAAGGAAGTTGTGAGCCAGGAAGTGAAAGGTGCCCCCAACCACCAAATCAGATGTCTCTACTAGCAGACGCTGAGGAACACTTGACAACCACAATAATGAATATGGCACAGATCTGGATCAAATAGCAGCTCAGTACTCCATCAGTTCTGAATAATTTATTTGTACTATTTTGAGTTATTATATTCCACTAGTTGACCATTAAAGCCAACACATTGACGTACCCTGGCACTTATTGTGTCCATTCATAACATTCAGTGTGAGAATTGTGCTAGCACTGCTATGGCCAATCCAATGAGCTAGGCTAAGTATACTACACTAACCAAACCAAACCAAAGTGGTCAGGTTGCCCCTCGCCATTCCCTCAGGTGTCATGGTGACATTGTTGGGACATTTGTCAGATTGTCACGCCTCGCTGTGATCATAACCACTTATGACAGGTGTCAGATCCTGTTGAAACAGTGGGTGAAGGCTTCATCTCAATTACTTAATAACATCTGTGTTATCCTGCCGTGCCTATGGACATCCTGTCTGTTCTGCCTTCCTCCTGTTGTCCCTTCTCATTACTGTGAGGAATAAGCCCAGGGACCAGCAGACATGGGGCCGAGTTTTCAGTTTTGGAATGATTTCAAATAGTATTTGAACCCAGGTCTAGGGACCAGGGGCAGAGCAGGGACAGAAACAGAAAAGTTGGCAGGAACAGAGGCGAATTTTGTGGCTATGTTTCTATATTTCTATGTATGTTCTGTCCAGGACCACGCAGGGCTTGTGTTGAGACTGTTTATCATGTAAACAGGATACAGAGAGGGAGGAAATGTGCAGCGGACGTTCGCCATATGTGTTTTATTATCTATCAAGTGGGCCACGCTGGGTTGTTGTTTTATAGTTGAGTCTGCCTGAGAAAGAAGCAAACAAAACAAAGATAAATCAAAACTACACAGCAAATATGCTCTCCCTCCTTCTCTTTCTTGGTATTTCTTGCTCTCCCTCTCTCTCTCTCTTTCTCTTGTTTTTTTTGGCTAATGTCGAGTTCTAGCAGTGACCACAATCCCCGGTGGACTGAGAAAGAGAAAGTTTTGTCTTTCTTTGAAGTTTTTGGAGGGAGTATCCACGGCGACAGCCAAAGGCCTCGGAGGACCAATCAGGTGTCAGGCATGTGTTACCTGGCTCCCACAGAGAAATCAGAGATGGCGTAGAAGTAGGATCGCAGCACCTTGGCGTCCTTGAAGAACTCGTCTCCGAAAGTGTTCAGCCTGTCCAGAGAGATCAGCAGGTCGGTGGCTGTCACCCACTCCTATATAGAGAGAGACAGAGAGAAGGAGAGGGGGATGAGAAAGAGACTTTGGAGGGATGTGGCTGTCACCTACTACAGAGAGGGACAGAGGAAAGGGGCATGAGGAGGAGGCGATAAAGGGGTTGGAGGAAGGTGATGGATTGAGATGGAGAAAATAGGAAAGATAAAAGACAGATTCAGGTATGGTCAGAAGGTGGAGGAAGAAGGGGATGGGAGAGAAAGGGGGGGATAGAGAAGGATAGATAGTGCATGGTAGCGAAGTGAGACAAGCCATGGAGATGTAAATAAATAAATACGAGATCGAGGCTAAATAGAGAGGAAATCGGAGGTGGAGATAGAGATCACATAAGTTAGAGAGGAGACTTGGCACAGCACTCTCAGACTCTCAGACAGTATAATGTTTGGCAGCACACACCAAAACCATAGCATCCCAGATACAATGAATTCACCGTGGATGAAATGAATTGGAACATTTAAATAGAACAAAATGAGAGAGGGGGGAAGAAAAGAGAGAAGTGAGAGGAAAGAGAGTCGAAAAGACAAACAGCAGGGTACGAGAAAGAAAACATGAAATTCACATGTGAACACGGGAACATGTGACGACATGTGATAACAATAAACTACATGTGAGAAAATGTGAACACATGTGAGAGAGAACCTGATCTCATGTGAAATTAATGTGAAATAAATGTGACAACATGGGAATGCAAAAATTCAACATGTGATACCATGAAACTACAAGTGACATTTTAGCACCTGAAAACTCAGTTGTCAAATGTAATTTAGAATATTTTACTCTGAAAGACATAATTGACATTAAATACAATTAAACAGTAATTGTCTCCTGCAGGTTTTGTTTAGTTCCCGGTTTGTTCCAGTTACGGTGAAAATATTGTTAATCAACAACTAGTTACTGTATTTTACAGCTAAATTCAGGTGTTAATGTTAAAGGATAGTATGCTGATTACGTAACACTCAACCTCTCTTGGGATTTGAACTCACAATCTCTTGGCTGCTAGCTACCTGAAGTTCCTGCTGCACAATGGAGATAAGCAAGAATGCATTAAATATATACAACAGAAATATAAACAAGAACTTGGTGTTATTTCTAGAAGATGACAGTATGCTGGTGTATTCTGATTTAAATTAATGTACTTTAAAAAACATGTGCACTGTGACAACTCTTGGCACTCATCATTAAATGGGATTTGAATTCATAAACTCTTGGTCGCTAGCAACCGGAAATGTGCAGCTACACTACCAGATCTGTGAGAGTGAAAGATATATCGCTACAGGCTTATTAGCAAGAATGCATTTCTGCACTTTGCTAAAACCTGCCCAGAATCAAGTAAATAATTGTCCAATTATCACCAACAACATAAAACTAGCAGTGCCCAAGGACACTTGATTTAGAGTATACATTAATTATTTGAACTTGTGACCTCTTGGTTGAGAGTGCATCAATGTTTCTGCAGTGTCACCAGGTTCATACTTAATCGTACTATTTAAATAATATACTTCAAATACGAGATGTATTTTTTCTGGTATATTTTAAGTATACTATGAATATACTATAATTACACTTCAACACACTTTGCTTAACACACTCTGCTTGTGAGTGATCAAGTACACTATAAGTACCTTGCAAAAGTATTCATACCACTTGTATTTCTTCCAGTTTTATTGTGTTAAAAAGTGGGATTAACATAGATTTAATTGTCATTTGTTATCAACAATGAAATCAAATACTATGTAATGTCAAAGTAAAAAATAAATAATACAAATTAGATAACTTAAACATAGTCATTGAATAAGTATTCAGTCCCTTTGTTTAGGCAAGCCTAAATTAGTTCAGGAGTAAAATTTGGCTTAACAAATCAGATAATATGTTGCATGGACTCTGTGTGAAGTAATAGGGGTTGACATAATTGTTTTTATGACTAACCCTTCCTCTGTCCCCCATACAACACCTGGAAGGTCCCTCAGTCTAGTATTGAATTTCAAGCACAGATTCAACTTCAAATACCTTTTGACAACCTCTTAAAAGGGCAATGATTGATAGATCTGTAACAATATCAAATCAGAATGTAATATCTCTTTAAGCATGGTCAAGTTAATAATTATACTGTGAATTATGTATTAAACCACCCAAACATATCAAAGATACATTTGTCTTTCCGAACTGAGCTAAAGGACAGGCATGAACCTGCTCAGGGATGATACCATGAGGGCATTTGTGATTGTGAAACAGTTACAGAGTTCAATAGCTGTGATGGGAGAAAACTGAGGATGGATCAACAACATTTTAGTGACTCTACAATACTGATTTAAATAACAGAGTGAAAGGAATAATACAAATATACAGAATACAAAATATTCCAAAACATACCTTTTCTATGCAACAAGGATCTAAAGTAATACATCGCAGCTGAGGAACATGGTTCCTGAGGGTATCATTTTTCATATCTCAAGAAAATATACTTAATGAAGTATACTTTCAAAAAAATATAGTATGCACAAAAATGCAAATATTACCCAGCATCCTTTTCTGCAGCTGAAGCTTTCATTTATAATATGATATTGTTCTTCATATTTAGCTTACTCAAATGTTTTGATGTTCATTTTCAAACTGAATAATGTTATACTTTTAATTACACATTACAAATTGCACAATGTGAACGACTAAAGTTTGAAATGCCAATGGTGCACAGTTCTCAACAGTGTTACTTCTAAATTGCTGCTCAAGCTGTATACTTAAATTATTTTTCAGCTCGGGGATTCAAACTGAAATAAAATGGACATTAAATATATTTAATATTGTTCCATTTAGATCATTTAAAATAAACGTAAAATACGTTAATGATGTATGATGGAGGCTTATTAAAATATATATTTTTTTATGCTTAGGGCAGCATACTATGTGTAAAGGTTTGTATGAACATAACAAGATTCAAACAACTGAGACAAACTTAACAAGTTCCACAGACATGTGACAAAGAGAAATGGAATAATGGGGGGGGGGGGGGGGGGGGGGTCCAAATCAAAAGTAACAGTAAGAATCTAGGGCCGGTGTCCACCATTTGCAATAACTACAGCAGTGTATCTCCTCCTCATGGACTGCAGTAGATTTGCCAGTTCTTGCTGTGAGATGTTACCCCACTCTACCACCAAGGCACCTGCACGTTCCCAGATATTTCTGGGGGGAATGGCCCAAGCCCAAGCCCAAGCCCTCCAATCCAACAGGTCCCAGACATGCTCAATGGGGTTGAGATCCAGGCTCTTCCCTGGCTATGGCAGAACACTGACATTCCTGTCTTGCAAGAAATCACACACAGAATGAGCAGTATGGCTGGTGGCATTGTCATGTTGGAGGGTCATGACAGGATGAACCTGCAGGAAGGGTACCACATTAGGGAGGAGGATGTCTTCCTTGAAATGCACAGCGTTGAGATTGCCTACAATGACAACAAGCTCAGTCTGATGATGCTGTGACACACCGCCCCAGGCCATGACGGACCCTCCACATCAATCCCGCTCCAGAGTACATGCCTCAATGTAACGGCCATTCCTTTGACAATAAACGCAAATCCGACCATCACCCCTGGTGAGACAAAACCACGACTCGTCAGTGAAGAGAACTTTTTGCCAGTCCTGTCTAGTCCAGCGACGGTGGGTTTGTGTCCTGCCTTACAACAGGCCTACAAACCCTCAGTCCAGCCTCTCTCAGCCTATTGCGGACCGTCTGAGCACTGATGGAGGTATTGTACATTCCTGGTGTAACTCAGGCAGTTGTTGTTGCCATCCTGTACCTGGCCCGCAGGTGTGATGTTTGGATGTACCAATCCTGCGCAGGAGTTTTTACATGTGGTCTGCTACTGCGAGGATGATCAGCTGTCCATCCTGTCTCCCTGTAGCACTGTCTTAGGTGTCTCACAGTATAGACATTGCAATTTATTATCCAGGCCACATCTGCAGTTGTCATGCCTCCTTGCAGCATGCTAAGGCATGTTCGCGCAGATGAGCAGGGACCCTGGGCATCTTTCCTTTTGTGTTTTTCAGAGTCAGTAGAAAGGCCTCTTTTGTGTCCTAAGTTTTCGTAACTGTGACCTTAATTTTCTACCATCTGTAAGCTGTTCCACAGGTGCATGTTCATTAATTGTTTATGGTTCATTGAACAAGCATGGGAAACAGTGTTTAAACCCTTTACAATGAAGAACTGTGAAGTTATTTCGATTTTCACAAATTATCTCTGAAAGACAGGCTCTTGGAAAAGGGACGTTTCTTTTCTGAGTTTATAACAATGGCAACCTATCAAAACATTACAGGTGTGGCTTTCAGCTAGCTGTTTTTGGTCCCCCTTGAGAAGGAATGTCACCCCAAATCATCTACATATCTCTGATTGAGCCAGTGGAATGAACTCCAGTGATTGACTTGTAATTTTTGTTGTTGAAGAATTGGTGTTCCTCGATAGGGACATTTTGAGATATATGTTAGAAGAAGTACTATATTATCATAAGAAGACACATACTTGTAATATGGAGGAGGAATGAAGTGAAAAAGAGAGGTGGAGGAAGTTAAAAGTTAAGGGCTTTAGGCTAGTAACTGAAAGGTCGCTGGTTTGAATTCCTTAGCCAACTAGGTGAAAAATCTGCCGATGTGCACTTGAGTAAGGCACTTAACCTTAATTGCTCCTGTAAGTCTCTCTGGAAAAGAATGTCTGCTAATTGACTTAAATGTAAAAATCTAGGAAAATAAGATGGTTTGTTGAAGAAGAATGGTAGAAAGTCTAAGCAGAGTGAGTGGTATGCCGGATCAAGGTCTGGAGGAGAAATGGAAGTGAGTGAGGGCAAGCGCTTCGTGGCAAATGAATTAGGACAAGAGATGTGACTTGTTTTGCTCTCAAGAAAAGAGTGCCATTGAAAGGAGTGATTCTCGGTGTTTGTGAGGCTTGTGCGACGCAGACAGGGTAGCGTGAGTGGTGAAACAGAAGAGTCATTGTCTGGTCTTTTGAGTTTTGATGTTGAGTCTGCCCGACAAAGTGATTTTTCAGTTATCCCATATGAGCTTATGTGCCAAATGGGCATGTGGCGGAAATGTGTAGGAGAGAGGTTCCTAGGTGTGAGAAGTGTGCAGAAGGGCAGGAGACAAAGGAATGTGTAGTATTGGGGATAGAAGCGACATGTTAATTGTTGACCTGATGTAGGACTATAGGTTTAAATAGAGGAGTGGGGAGGTGGGTTTTTAATGTGTGTCGGGTGTTTGTTGATTTATTTTCCTTTTCTTCAACAAAGTGTAAGGGAGTTATACTCCATTCTAGCTGTTGGCGGTAATGCATCATTTTATTGGATGCCAACCAGGACAAAAATCCAGTGATGTGCTAGAGGTGTTAAGTCCAACATCCTCTAGGTTTTTCCTCCTCCCTTGTACTAGATTGATAAATGAAGGTCACTGTTTTTTGGGGATATATATGTTTTATTTCTCCTTTATTTAACCAGGGAGGCCAGTTGAGAACAAGTTCTCATTTACAACTGCGACCTGGCCAAGATAAAGCAAAGCAGTGCGACACAAACAACACATGTGATAAACAAACCTACATTCAATGACGCAATAGAAAAATCTAAAAACAGTGTGTGCAAATGTAGTAAGATTAGGGAGATAAGTCAATAAATATGCCATACTGGCAAAATAATTACAATTTAGCAATTAAACACTGGAGTGATAGATGTGCAGAAGATGAATGTGCAAGTAGAGATACTGGGGTGCAAAGGAGCAAAAAATAAATAACAATATGGTGATGAGGTAGTTGGGTGTGCTATTTGCAGATGGGCTGTGTACAGGTGCAATGATCGGTAAGCTGGTCTGACAGCTGATGTTTAAAGCTAGTGATGGAGATATAAGACTCCAGCTTCAGTGATTTTTGCAAATCGTTCCAGTCATTGGCAGCAGAGAACTGGAAGGAAAGGCGTTGACGAGTTGGCTTTGGGGATGACCAGTGAAATAAAGCTGCTGGAGTGCTTGCTACGGATGTGTGCTGCTATGGTGACCAGTGAGCTTAGATAAGGCGGGACTGTACCTAGCAAAGACTTGTAGATCCAGTGAGGTGTTAAAGAGGTGTTAAAGGCAACATAAGTGCATGTGATACCAAAGAACCGAATGATATTTAATTTATGGCAAGTCACCATGTAATTGTAATACTCACTTTCCAACCAGACCATCAGGTCAGTGAGTGTGATGGATTAGCTACAGTAAATTACTGTGAAGTTTACAATTACACACTTGTGGTGAAATCCTGCATGGGGCCTTCACCGTGCATGGCCACTTTAAGAGCGCAACAGCAGTCAGAAAGGAGGAAATAAAGATAGCTCTCGGTTGGCACGGCAGTTTGATTGTGCTTGCAATGCTGCAGAAGTCTTGTTTAGTTTCAGCGTGCTTAGTTGTAAAGTGTTTAATTAGATCATCAGTGTACCGCTCTAGTTTGTGGTTGTTATCCTTTGGGACTGCACCGGTTATTGATTGCATGGATTAGTAGCAACATTGTTGCGAAGCTTTGACGCAAACCATCAGACGGACCATAGTGCAACTGCAAGCCAGCTAAGATATCTCTCACTCACTGACTGACCTGCCAGAAGTACATTGTTGTTAAAGGGAGGTTGCTCGGAAGTTTATGGTGTATTGTTATTTGAATTGTATCGAGGTGGTGTGGTACTAATGACGTGGCCGAGAAGATTTAGAACATTTGAAGGCCTTTGTAATAATACAGATTATTGCAAATCTTCTAAAATGTTGAAGGTTCTTTCTTTTTGTAAATTGCTTCTATTTAGTTGCCATTTAATTTGCTCTGACATTATTATTGTTGTATGAGATATTATTGGTGGGTTTACACCTGTCCTGTGATGTGTCTTATCTTTTCTCTCCACTGGCTATCTGGCAAACAGGCAACACTCTAGGCAGTTTCTTCTGCTGGTGTGTGTGTGTGTGTGTGTGTCTGGTAGTGGTACTCTCTCTAACTCTTTTCGGCAGGGTTAATACCTGCCCGGCGCCCAAACTAAATCTTAATCTTTACCCCTCTCTATCAATACCGCTACACACTTGTAACTAATTGACAGTAAGTTACTGAAATTTAAACATGAACTTCCTGTGTACCAGATGCCATTAAGCTACTGGAAAATGCACAGTAACCTTTAAACAGTACAGTTCTCAATTATCACAAGTTCTCCAACTGTGTCGTCTATCTTCCCTGAGTACCGACTTCTCCCACATGTTGACCTCTGACATTACCTACGAAGGGAATTACCTCGAAAACAGCATTTTCGGCAGTTAAATGCAACAACAAAACATTATTTACAAAAAAGCATTCTAGTAATGTGTTTTTAACTTTATCATTTGTTAACAAGTATGATAGCTTTACTTTTGGTGCATGGTTGATGCAGCTGGTTGGCAATTATTCAATTTCCCAATGATTTCAAAGCACCTGAATGCATCCAACTGGTATTTACAACTTCACAACTGGTAAATTCTTACATCCCAAATGGTTACGAACGCAGCTCTATATGTAATGTATTGGGTAGAAAAATGTACCATTATACTAGATCATCTGCACATGTACCCTAAATGGTATCCTGAACAGTACCATGTGAGGTCCTACATGTACCTCTGAAGATACCTTTGACTGTTTTGTTGACTGTACTCTTTTTTTTTTGTGTGTACAAAACATGTTCTTTCCATGACATAGACTGACCAGGTGAAAGCTATGATCCATTATTTATGTCACCTGTTAAATCTACTTCAATCCCAGTAAATGAAGGGGAGTAGACAAGTTAAAGACATAGTTTTAAGCTTTGAGACAATTGAGACATGAATTGTGTGTGTGTCACTCTTAGGGTGAATGAGAAAGCCAAAAATTTTGTCTTTGAACGGGGTATAGTAGCAGATGCCAGGTGCACTGGTTTGAGTGTGTCAAGAGCTGGAACGCTGCTAGGTTTTTCACACTCAACAGTTTCCTGTGTGTATCAAGAATGGTCCACCACCCAAAAGACATACAGCCAACTTGACACAACTGTGGGAAGCATTGGAGTCAACATGGCCCAGCAACCTTGTGGAATGCTTTCAACAGCTTGTAGAATCCTTGCCACGACACTGAAGCTGTTCTGAGGGCAAAAAGGGGTACAACTCAATACTAGGAAGGTGTCGCTAATTTTTGCATGTTTTTGCTAACAAATAACCATCTGGTGCACTGTTGAGTCATTAATGTACTCTGGAACGAAAGGTTGCAAGTTCAAATCCCGAGAGCATTTATGCATACTTAATGCTTGATTTGATCAGATCCAAGCTTGTGGACACTGGCATGGCGGTTGTGTTAGAGCTTTCAAATCCACAAATGTCTCCCTGCATTATCCCTGAAGCGGAAATTGCTATTGGCAGCCGGAGCTGCGTTAAGAGAATTCCCATGCAGCCTTGTTTACAAGTTGGATCACTGGAATGTGATACGTAATCTAAGGCTGATAGAAATCCTCATTATTTTATTTTAATCGTTTCACAGCTATAACGCAGTAACACCTCTAACACATGTACACCCCCGACACTGCCAAAACACGTGTTTATCACAGGTATACCCTTAATCTAATTGAATCTAGGCCTAAATGTCAAGAGTCTCAGAGCACTGCTACTTTTCAGCTGGTGTTGTCAGATCGCACAGTTATTGACTTCATTCTGGGCAAATTTTAGCATAGTGCAGAATAATTTTTACTCTTTATTTTCTGTGTACTTCCTGAATAAATGTTGTTGTATAGTTACTGACAAAATGCAGTTCCACTGTAGAAACACATGAAGTTATTTCCACTATTTTCACAGCAACTCGGTATCTGATAACTTTCAATAAAATAACAGGACTTTTTTTCAAGGTGTCCTATAAGGTTAAATACAATTGCAAGTGAAGAATAGCAAGTTTATTTGCAGGACGGGCCAAAAGTTACCCAAGTGCAATGCGACTGACAGTAAATATGCAGCAAAACACTAATACAGTTACTAATACAGTTACTGTTACTCCTATTACTGTGTAAATGTACAGTAAAATGACTATATAAAGTACCACAAAATTAACAGCAATGGCTAACAGTGTAGTTTCATGTTAACACGTGTTGAAGCACAATTTCACAAGTGGAAAATCACTTGATTTCACATGTGCAAAACGGGTTTTTGGAACACTTAGCATGTGACATTTCACATGTTTTTGGAAAATTAAACACATCACATGTTTTTAAATGTGCAACTCCATGCTATTACTGTTCAGCTAAAAAAATAACCCTCCAGAGATTTTAACTGACAACTTCTGTCACACCCTGATCTGCTTTACCATGTCTTTGTGATTGTCTCCACCCATCTCCAGGTGTCACCTGTTTTCCTCATTAGTCCCTGGGTACTTCTTCTGGTGTTCTCTGCTTGTCTGTTTGGCAAGTCAACCAGTGTGGTTTTCCCAGTCTCCTGCTTTTGCTAGTCCTCCCGGTTGTGACCCTTGCCTGTCTTGACTTTGAACCCGCCTGCCTGATCATTCTGCCTGCCCTGACCTTGAGCCTGCCTGCCACTCTGCACCTTCTGGACTCAGACCTGATTTCGCTATTTTGCCTGTCCACAACCATTCTCTTGCCTACTCCTTGGATTATAATAAATATAAAAGACTCATGCCATCTGCATCCAGTGTCTGCATCTGGGTCTCGCCTTGTGCCCTTAATTTTTGGGTTTCAGGTACACTGATTATTCTGCTGCGCCTCAAAGTCTGGCACATTCCCTTAAACATTCATAACCTATAATATATCTCTGGGTGATTTTATCCGGTCCCCCAAGTTTTCTGTGCAAAAATTAATAATAAAAAATATATATGTTTGACAGACTGCAAAACACCAGAAAAAAAGCAATGAGTGATTTTTAATTTTGGAATTCTGTTTCAAAGTATTCCTACGCATCATAGAGAGATGAACACCTTCCTAATATTTGTCGGGCGTGGTGTTCCACAGGGATGCTGGACCATGTTGACTCCAATGCTTCCCACAGATGTTAAGTTGGCTGAATATCCTTTGGGTGGTGGACCTTGATACACACGAGAAACCTTTGAGCGCAAAAAAACAGCAGCATTGCAGTTCTTGACACTCATACTGGTGCACCTGTCTACCTACTACCATACCCCGTTCAAAGGCACTTAAATATTTTGTCTTACCCAAAACCGTCTGAATGGCACACAAACACAATCCATTTCTCAAGACTTAAAATTCTGTCTTTATCCTATCTTCTCCCCTTCATCTACACTGATTTGAAATGGATATAACAGGTGACATCAATAAGGGGTCATAGCTTTCACCTGGTCAGTCTGTCATGGAAAGAGCAGGTGTTCCTAACGTTTTGTACACTCCGTGTATGTGATTGTATACGAGCAAGGTTCTTTCGGTCAATTTGCAGTCTACAAATGTTCTGTTATTATGTTCTGGCCCACCTGAACATTAGCTCAAGAAAAAAATCGGCCCGCGGCTGAATCTAGTTTATTATGCCTGCTGTATGATATTGCTACTTTTTCATGTAGTCAGCCAACTACATAGTGAATACTTGAGTGTAACAGCTCTTGATTGGTTGAAGAAACAAGTAGAAATGTGTTAGCTTTCTCTATTGCAAGATAGAAACTTGGTAAAAAGACTAAGCCTACTATATTAACAAATAATAGTACATTAAACACACACAAAGTACATAAAACACACACATACATTCATGCTACAAACCCATCACAACTGCTTCTTCCCAGGGGTGTCATATGCACCCCAAAGATCTGAGGGGCACAATGTACGTGAGGATAATTGGAGATTTTTGAATTTTTCAAAAGCCTGAAAAAGCCTTTTCCAACAATCTAGAGCCATAATCATTATGCTTAAACATATCTCCCTTGTCTGTATCTTCCTGACTGGTGGTTCTTGTTTTTTAAATAAACTAATTATGCTTCTCTGAATCGCTGCTAAAATCTGGGTAAAAGTTTGAAAGGAATGTTTTATTGAGTACATTAGTTATTACATTAGTTATTACATTAGTTATTACATTAGTTATTACATTAGTTATTGCTTTTCTAAAACTTGATTGATAGCCAGAAACGGCTTCCTGGTAGCTACAGCGGGGAGAACAAGTATTTGATACACTGCCGATTTTGCAGGTTTTCCTACTTACAAAGCATGTAGAGGTCTGTAATTTTTTATCATAGGTGCACTTCAACTGTGAGAGACGGAATCTAAAACAAAAATCCAGAAATTCACATTGTATGATTTTTTAAAGTAATACATTTGCATTTTATTGCATGACATAAGTATTTGATACATCAGAAAAGCAGAACCTAATATTTGGGACAGAAACCTTTCTTTGCAATTACAGAGATCATACCTTTCCTGTAGTTCTTGACCAGGTTTACACACACTGCAGCAGGGATTTTGGCCCACTCCTCCATACAGACCTTCTCCAGATCCTTCAGGTTTCGAGGCTGTCGCTGGGCAATACGGACTTTCAGCTCCCTCCAAGAGATTTTCTATTGGGTTCAGATCTGGAGACTGGCTAAGCCACTCCAGGAACTTGAGATGCTTCTTACGGAGCCACACCTTAGTTGCCCTGGCTGTGTGTTTCGGGTCGTTGTCTTGCTGGAAGACCCAGCCATGACCCATCTTCAATGCTCTTACTGAGGGAAGGAGGTTGTTGGCCAAGATCTCGCGATACATGGCCCCATCCATACTCTCTTCAATACGGTGCAGTCATCCTTTCCCCTTTGCAGAAAAGCATCCCCAAAGAATGATGTTTCCACCTCCATGCTTCACGGTTGGGGTGGTGTTCTTGGGGTTGTACTCATCCTTCTTCTTACTCCAAACACAGCGAGTGTAGTTTAGACCAAAAAGCTAAATTTTTGTCTCATCAGACCACATGACCTTCTCCCATTCCTCCTCTGGATCATCCAGATGGTCATTGGCAAACTTCAGACGGGCCTGGACATGCGCAGGCTTGAGCAGGGGGACCTTGCGGTGCGCTGCAGGATTTTAATCCATGACGGCGTAGTGTGTTACTAATTCTTTGAGACTGTGGTCCCAGCTCTCTTCAGGTCATTGACCTAGTCCTGCTGTATAGTTCTGGGATGATCCCTCACTGTCCTCATGATCATTTGTGTATCAAATACTTGTTCTCTCCACTGTAGTTATGAGGTTGGGAGATCGGGTACCTATCTGGGCTAGCTAATGCCAACTTCCTAAAATTGCTTATTGTCTACTACTATTACAGAGAAAAAAATGAAGACACACACACACACACACTATATGTACAGTATGTATATGTTTAAACAGGACAAATCTAAGGGGGCACGTGACCCTGTACCCCTATGGGCATGAGACTTCTGCTGCTACCAGACTTATATTTACTATTGCTAATACCGCACAATTAAAACATTTGCCCCCAAATCCCCTCTTCCCTGATACATCTGTGAGTATTGTACTAAATAGTGCCTTCCTGTATTATACTTGTGCTAAAATGTTTATTATATTCAACTGAGCCATTTACTTTATGGTCATATTCTTATCTTTTATCATTTCTTATTGTTGCGTTGTCAAGAAGGAACCTGCAAGTAAGCATTTTGTTGGACAGTGTATACCATGTGTATCCTGTACAGAAGACTAATTCAACTTTAAACTAAACTGTACATTCTTTGGAGCACTTAATATAAAATGTATCCTAAACTTGTCCTCTTGATTTAGTCTTCCTCCCCCCCAACTACTATATTTGTGTCCTCATCACCGTGTTTATAAAGTACTATGTCAGTAAACATGTACCCACTCTTAACCTTTCAAAGGGCTGCCTCAGAGAAGAAGAATATTATTCTATCAGGCTGTCTATAAAGTCTCATTTGTGTGTAGTTCTAAGATTCTGGGACGCCCCCTGTGAGTTAGCGAGCAGTCAACCACTTGAAGTTGGAGAGTCAAAGGGTCAAGGACCCTGTTTGGAACATCTGGTGGGAATGTGGAACCCCTGTGTTCCAGGACCCCTTTAACCCAGAAACAGTAGGGACTCCTGGATTTTGGTGATTTCTGTGGGTCAATAGGATCAGACTTGGATCAGACCTGGGTCAAACATATGGTAGCACTATGGGTGGGTACAAATGCCTGGAGCTGGATCAGATGTTCAGCACCAGGTCAACATAACAGGGAATGGAGCTGAGAATTAGACCAAAACAGTACTGGAAAGCGGTCATTTGTAAGACACTACATGACCAAAAGTGGACAAACAGCTCATCAAACATCTCATTCCAAAATCATGGCCATTAATATGGAGTTGGTCCTCCCTTTTCCTGCTATAACAGCCTCCACTCTTTTGGGAAGGCTTTCCACTAGATGTTGGCACATTGCAGCGGGGACATGCTTCCATTCAGCCACAAGAGCATTAGTGAGGTCGGGCACTGATGTTGGATGATTACGGCTTGCAGTCAATCCCAAAGGTGATCGATTGGATTGAGGTCAAGGCTCTGTGCAGGCCAGTCAAGTTCTTCCACACTGATCTTGACAAACCATTTCTATATATGGACCTCACTTTATGCTCGTGGCATTGTCATGCTGAAACAGAAAAGGGCCTTCCCCAAACTGTTGCCACATCGTTGGCAATACAGAATTGTCTAGAATGTCATTGTATGCTGTGATCTTAAAATTTCATTGGGGCAAGTAGTGTTCTCCCGGCATCTGCCAAACCCAGATATGTCAGTCGGACTGCCAGATGGTGAAGCGTGAGTCATCACTCCAGAGAATGCATTTTCACTGCTCCAGAGTCCAACGGTGGCGAGTTTTACACCCCTCCAGCCGACGCTTGGCATTGCGTACGGTGATCTTAGGCTTGTGTGCAGCTGCTCGACCATGGAAACCCATTTCATGAAGCTCCCGATGAACAGTTCTTGTGCTGACATTGCTTTCAGAGGCAATTTGGAACTCCGGTAATGAGTGTTGCAACCGAGGACAAGCGATTTTTACGCGCTACCCAGTTCACCACTCAGCGGTCCCATTCTGTGAGCTTGTGTGGCCTATCACTTCACGGTTGAGCCGTTGTTGCTGCTAGACATTTCCACTTCACAATAACAGCACTTACAGTTGACCAGAGCAGCTCTAGCAGGGCAGACATTGACTGACTTGTTGGAAAGGTGGGATCTTATGACGGTGCAACGCTAAAAGTCACTGAGCTCTTCATTAAGGTCATTCTACTGCCAATGTTTGTCTTTGGAGATTGCATGGCTGTTGTGTGCTCGATTTTATACACTTGTCAGCAACGGGTGTGGCTGAAATAGCCGAATCCACTGATTTGACAGGGTGTCCACATACTTTTGTATATATAATGTATGTGAACAACATCCTTTGTAAAGATAATATGGTTAATCAATAGCAGTCTCCTGTATTCTCACTTTCTTGCTACTGTATTATATATCTCTCTCTCCTCATTTGCCCCTGGCCATACATTCACACCTTGCCTTTCCTTTTCTCCACCATTCATTCTGCTACCTTCTTTCTTTCAATCCTCCCCCCCTCTCTCGCTCTCTCTCTCTCTCCTTCCTTAGTCTCCTCAGGGAGCCCTTGAGGAGTCTGTGTGTTTGTGTGCTGGTGCACGGTGCAGAGCAGAGTGGAGTGGAGCTGATAGGCTACTGTTATGGGGCCTGCTTATCGACTTCGGCCCTGCTTGACATAGCTCCGCTCCTGCTAATGGGGTTTGGACGCTGCCGAACGACACAGTGCCCAGGGGCTGTCGGTGGAAGCATACGCTCATTCTTCACATGCTCCCGCCTGCCCGCCGTTCCCGGTACCATCGTGAATGGGGAAAACACGAGTTTGGGGGGGGGGGGGGGGGGGGGAGCAGTGAATGATTACAGGAGAGAGTTTATTCTCATTCAGGTTAGGAAGGGAATGATGGGAAACCCAACCGATAACTTCTCTCTGTACGCTCCCGCGCTCTTTTTTGCTCCCTGCCTCTATAAGCAGGGTTAGAGGAGAGCAAAGTGTTTGGGAGACAGAGAACTTTTTTCCCTCACTATGTCATGAGTTTGAGAACCGCTTGGTGCTGTATCACAGAGACAAATCATTGCAGTGCTGCCAAACCGAATAATGTGATTGGTTGATGCGTCCAGCTTCGGCACCAAATCTATAATGATGTCATCACACTGCAGTCACTTCATGACATGTGATCAATTCTGACCAATGATCAATAGCCAATAACAGGCGATCTTACCTGATAAAATAAGGTTTCAATAAAAAAAATCTGTCATCCATCCACCATTATTGCTGTTAAATATAGCCCCACATCTTCAGATGCGAAAGGTAAAGAACAGAAGTAATGGAGAGGAGACACTTTTGTCTTAGATCAAGGATGATTCAGATGCTCCCAAGCCCCACAATGTCTTATTTATACTTGTTTCTCTCTCTTTCTCTCTTCTTTCCTCTCTCTCTTTCTCTCTCTGTCTAAAATCTGCAGTGTGAGACAACGACAGGATGTAGTTTTATGAGTAAGCTTCACATAGCTTCACATGTTGATGGGGTATGCTAATGTTTATCTCTCAGTACTCCCATGATATGGACACGACTAAGCATTAAACAGAGCGTCTGGATTTTATTGTAGTTCACGAGAGAGCCAGCCGTGGGGTGGCAGTTAACCTAATGGTTAAGAGCACTGGGCCAGTAACCAAAAGGTTGCTTGTTTGAATCTCTGAGATGATTAGGGATAGTATCTGTTGATGTGCCCTTGAACAAAGCACTTAACCTAGTTGCTATGGATAAAATCATCTGCTAAAATGAAATGATTATGATTTATAGTGTCGCGGAGATCATCTATTTTTCTTACAATCGTTTGTTTTGTTCATTCTTTAAAATATCAGGATGTGTCCTTATGAGTAGGAGTTATTTAAGCATTTCTGCCGTGTACATTGTTCATAATATATTTTATATATTTCATTATATATTTTTTTACATTCCAAAAACAAACTTATACATATGAACAACAACTTACAGACACGCATAATGACTACATGTAGGCCATCATAGTAAACAGGAATTTGTTCTAAAAAACCTCTTAAGGATCCACCTCTTTAAAAATATTTTTTGCCTAAAATGACATACCCAAATCTAACTGCCTATAGCTCTGGAGCTGAAGCAAGGATATGCATTTTCTTGTTACCATTTGAAAGGAAACACTTTGAGAAATGTGGAAATGTGAAATTAATGTAGGAGAATATAAAACATTAGATCTAGTAAAAGTTAAACAATAGCATGGTATTCATGGTATTGCAGTAATTTAAAAATAAATCTTGTGATTTTTCCATTGTGTCAATGTTGGCGGATTGATTGACTTTTTTTTTCAGCACAACGCCAGACTTATGCTTTAAGTGTAAAACTAATAATAACTCAACAATTCAAGCTTTCTGGAATGCTATAAAGTCTGGAAGTTGAGGGCGGAGCTAGAAACTTGTCTGTCAGACGTATCACAATGGAAACTTATTTTTAATCTGCCTGTCTGCATATGTCAAAACATGGCATAAGGGGGCGTAGTGAGATACCCGATGGGCTGCATAATCATTTTCTAATCACTCAACCACATTTTTAGCTGTCCATGATGCTCATAAAGTTTAGCTGCAAATAGGCTCATTCTTTTCATAAATCTGATTCTGGTGGTATTTACCATGGTTGTGTAAGGCAAGACAGACGTGGGCCTAAACATCACTTACAGCACTGAAAGGAAGTATTTTCTGTAAGGTTAATTAGAAGTCTGTTTATTGCTTATTATTTGTGCAAACTGCAGCCAAAAGCTCATTTAATTGGGACGTCCTGTTCTGGCAACAGGTCACAAATCGTGCTGCTGTGATGGCACACTGTGGTATTTCACCCAGTAGATATGGGAGTTCATCAAAATTTGGTTTGTTTTCAAAGTGTAGTCAAAAAGTAGTCTACAGTACTACTGACAAGAGATGCGCTATAGGTGTACCTACCATAGGAGTCCCATCAAAGCCTACCATTGACGATGTACAGTCATGGCCAAAAGTTTTGAGAATGACACAAATATAAATTTTCACCAAGGTTGCTGCTTCAGTGTCTTTAGATATCCTTGTCAGATGTTACTATGGAATACTGAAGTATAATTACAAGCATTTCATAAGTGTCAAGGGCTTTTATTGAAAATTACATGAAGTTGACGCGAAGAGTCAATATTTGAAGTGTTGACCCTACTTTTTCAAGACCTCTGCAATCCGCCCTGGCATGCTGTCAATTAACTTCTGGGCCACATCCTGACTGATGTTAGCTCATTCTTGCATAATCAATGCTTGGAATTGGTCAGAATATGTGGGTTTTTGTTTGTCCACCCGCCTCTTGAGGATTGACCACAAGTTCTCAACGGGATTCAGGTCTGGGGAGTTTCCAATGGACCCAAAATATTGATGTTTTGTTCCCCGAGCCACTAAGTTATCACTTTTGGCTTATAGCAAGGTGCTCCATCATGCTGGAAAAGGCATTGTTCGTCACCAAACTGTTCCTGGATGGTTGGGAGAAGTTGCTGTCGGAGGATGTGTTGGTACCATTCTTTATTCATGGCTGTGTTCTTAATGTTCTTAGGCAAAATTGTGAGTGTCCCTTGGCTGAGAAGCAACCCCACACATAAATGGTCTCAGAATGATTTACTGTTGGCATGACACAGGACTGATGATAGCGCTCACCTTGTCTTCTCCGGACAAGCTTTTTTTTCGGATGCCCCAAACAATCGGAAAGGGGATTCATTCGAGAAAATGATTTGACCCCAGTCCTCAGCAGTCCAATCCCTGTACCTTTTGCAGAATACCAGTCTGTCCCTGATGTTTTTCCTGGAGAGAAGTGGCTTCTTCTTGACACCAGGCCATCCTCCAAAAGTCTTTACCTCACTGTGCGTGCAGATGCACTCACACCTGCCTGCAGCCATTCCTGAGCAAGCTCTGTACTGGTGGTGCCCCGATCCCGCAGCTGAATCAACTTTAGGAGATGGTCCTGGCGCTTGCTGGACTTTCTTTGGGTGCCCTGAAGTCTTCTTCACAACAATTGAACCGCTCTCCTTGAAGTTCTTGATGATCCGATAAATGGTTAATTTAGGTGCAATCTTACTGGCAGCAATCAGTGATGCCAACTTAACAATTATGTTGCTAGATTTAGCAACTTTTCAGACTACTCTGGCAACTTTTTTTTCAAACAGCACCTAGCAACAAATTTAGCTACTTTTAAAAATGTATTTTGAACTTTTAGCAACTTTTGAAAAGGGACTCAAATGCTAAAATGCACGCATTTCCCCTCTAAATGACACAAACATGTTTTTCTCTGTCACACACTCAGTCACAAGACAAGTGCCTGGCTGCAAAAGTGCATTGTGAGTGACGTCAATAGCAGGAAAGAGTGGGAGTCTTTTGTCTATTTGTCTATATGTTTTGTCTATTCTACGTAATGACGTAATTTTATCCTATCACGCAATGACATCACAATGTCATTTAGCAACTTTTAGCAACAAATCAAACTGCCTCTGGCAACTTACCCTGAACATTTGATGGCAACACCGGCAGCAATATCCGTGCCTGTGACACCCTTTTTGTGCATTGCAATGATGACGGCATGTGTTTCCTTGCAGGTAACCATGGTTGACAGAGGAAGAACAATGATTCCAAGCACCACCCTCCTTTTGATGCTTCCAGTCTGTTATTCAATCTCAATCAGCAAGACAGAGTGATCTCCAGTCTTGTCCTCGTCAACACTCACACCTGTGTTAACGAGAGAATCACTGACATGATGTCAGCTCGTCCTTTTGTGGCAGGGCTGAAATGGAGTGGAAATGATTTTGGGGGATTCACTTCATTTGCATGGCAAAGAGGGTCTTTGCAATTAATTGCAATTCATCTGATCACTCTTCATAACATTCTGGAGTATATGCAAATTGCCTCATACAAACTGAGGCAGCAGACTGTGAAAATGTATATTTGTGTCATTCTCAAAACTTTTGGCCACGACTGTACATACCCAGCGTGCGACAGAGCTGCAGGAATTGTGACCTGTTTTTGTTGGTTATGTTGTCATAGTTGTGCTTAGGGGGGTATATGGGGGAGGGAATGCTGTCACCTCCAGGTAGGTGTTTGTGCACTGAGGGTGTCAGGTTCTTGTTCAATTCTGGGATTTATGTCGCCACAGACTTGTACATGTCCCTGGGCCTGGAAAGGATTGATTTCCCACTCCAGGGTGGAGAAGCTGTCTTCATTAAAGTATGGGGATTCTAGTGGGGGATATAGATAGCACAAGAGGGCATTTTTCTCTGAGATATATTCCTTTTGAATTTCTAGCCAAATGTAAAATGTTCCTGTTTAGATAAATTCAATAGAGCGTGTTATGTCTGCTCTATATCAAATTAGCATACCCCCTGAGTCCCTTCCCTGTTTCACACCTGGTAGTTGGGTGGATTGGACTACCAGCTCTCTGTAACCTAGAGGGCAACCAGTTGGTCCATCTCCTCTATACCATTAATTCAATTTGGGGGCTTTATTGACATGGGAAGCATATGTTTACATTGCCAAAGCAAGTGAAAAAGATAATAAACAAAAGTGAAATAAACAATACAAAATTAACAGTAAAATTACACTCACAAAAGTTCCAAAAGGAACTGCTAAAAACATTTCAAATGTCATATATTGTCTATAAACGGTGTTGTAATGATGGGAAAATAGTTCACGTACAAAATAAACAAACACACATATAAATATACGTATATACATATATGTATGTATGTATGTATGTATGTTTGTATACATGTATGTATACATGTGTGTATGTATACATATGTGTGTGTATGTACAGTGGGGCAAAAAAGTATTTCATCAGCCACCAATTGTGCAAGTTCTCCCACTTAAAAAGATGAGAGAGGCCTGTAATTTTCCTCATAGGTACACTTCAACTATGACATACAAAATGAGAAAAAAAATCCAGAAAATCACGTGTATACTTTTTTGCCCCACTGTAAATATGCTTATGTGTAGGTATGTATATATATGTGTAGGTATGTATATATATGTGTGTATATGTATGTATGTATATATATATGTGTATGTATATATATATATACACATATATGTGTAAATATGTAAATATATATATATATATATATATATTAATTTAATCCTAGTAAAAAAACCTGTCTTAGGTCAGTAAGAATCACCACTTTTTTTTATGAATATGAAATTTCAGAATAATAGTAGAGAGGATGATTTATTTCAGCTTTTATTTCTTTCATCACATTCCCAGTGGGTCAGACGTTTACATACACTCAATTAGTATTTGTTAGAATTGCCTTTAAACGGTTTAAATTGGGTCAAAGGTTTCGGGTAGTCTTCCACAAGCTTCAGAAGTTGGGTGAATTTTGGCCCATTCCTCCTGACAGAGCTGGTGTAACTGAATCAGGTTTGTAGGACTCCTTGCTCGCACACGCTTTTTCAGTTTTGTCCACAAATTTTCTATGGGATTGAGGTCAGGGCTTTCTGATGGCTACTCCAATACCTTGACTTTATAAGTACGCTTGAGGTCATTGTCCATTTTGAAGACCCATTTGCGACCAAGCTTTAACTTCCTGACTGATGTCTTGAGATGTTGCTTCAATATATCCACATCATTTTTCTACCTCATGATGCCATCTATTTTGTGAAGTGCACCAGTCCCTCATGCAGCAAAGCACCCCGCAACATGATGCTGCCACCCACGTGCTTCACGGTTGGGATGGTGTTCTTCAGCTTGCAATTCCCCCCATTTTTCCTCCAAACATAACAATGTTCATTATGGCCAAACAGTTATATTTCTGTTTCATCAGACCAGAGGTCATTTCTCCAAAAAGTGTGATCTTTGTCCTCATGTGCAGTTGCAAACCGTAGTCTGGCATTTTTTATGGTGGTTTTGGAGCACTGGCTTCTTCCTTGCTGAGCAGCCTTTCAGATTATGTCGATAAAGGACTCGTTTTGCTGTGGATATAGATACTTTTGTACCGGTAAAGGACTTTGTGAAGATGCTGGAGGACATCTTCACAAAGTCCTTTACTGTTGTTCTGAGATTGATTTGCACTTTTCACACCAAAGTACGTTCATCTCTAGGAGACAGAACGCGTCTACATCCTGAGCGATATGACGGCTGTGTGGTCCCATGGGGTTTATACTTGCGTACAATTGTTTGTACAGATGAACGTTGTATCTTCAGCCGTTTTGAAATTGCTCTCAAAGATGAAACAGACTTGTGGAGGTCTACACCTGTATTGCTGAGGTCTTGGCTGACTTATTTTGATTTTCCCATGATGTCAAACAAAGAGGCACTGAGTTTGAAGGTAGGCCTTGAAATACATCCACAGGTACACCTCCAATTGACTCAAATCATGTCAATTAGAGCCTGTAAGTAAGCATTTCACTGTAAGGTCTACCCCTGTTTTATTCAGCGCACATGACAAATAAACTTTGATTTGATTTGAATTATCCAATCAGAAGCTTCTAAAGCCATGACATCATTTTCTGGAATTTTCCAAGCTGTTTAAAGGCACAGTCAACTTAGTTTATGTAAACTTCTGACCCATTGGAATTGTGATACAGGGAATTATAAGTGAAATAATCTGTCTGTAAACAATTGTTGGAAACATTACTTGTGTCATGCACAAAGTAGATGTCCTAACCGACTTGCCAAAACTATAGTTTGTTAACAAGAAATGTGTGGAGTGGTTAAAAAACAAGTTTTAATGACTCCAAACTAAGTATATGTAAACTTCTGACTTCAACTGTATGTATGTATGTATGTATGTATGTATGTATGTATGTATGTATGTATGTATGTATGTATGTATGTATGTATGTATGTATGTATATGTTGTATTTACAATGGTGTTAAGACAATAAGACATTTCAAATGTCATATTATGTCTATATACGGTGTTGTAACGATGTGCAAATAGTTAAAGTACAAAAGGGAAAATTTATAAACATAAACATTGGATGAATTTACAATTGTGTTTGTTCTTCACTGTTTGCACATTTCTTATGGCAACAGGTCACAAATCTTGCTGCTGTCATTGCACACTGTGGTATTTCACCCAATAGATATGGGAGTTTATACCAATTGGATTTGTGGGCAGTGTGCACATAGCCTGTCTTCTCTTGAGAGCCAGGTCTGCCTTCAGCAGCCTTTCTCAATAGCAAGGCTATGCTCACTGAGTCTGTACATAGTCAAAGCTTTCTTTAAGTTTGGGTCAGTCACAGTGGTCAGGTATTCTGCCACTGTGAACTCTCTGTTTAGGGCCAAATAGCATTCTAGTTTGCTCAGTTTTTTTGTAAATTCTTTCCAATGTGTCAAGTAATTCTTTTTTTTTCTCATGGTTTGTTTGGGTCTAATTGATGTGGTTGGGTCTCTCTCTCCTATCTCTCTGGGGTTTGACTTAGAGGGCCACCAGATGGAGACACTGACAGAAGAGAACAGTCCGTGAGTGAGTGAGAGAGTGAGAGTGTGAGAGAGAGAGAGAGAGAGAGAGAGAGGGAGAGAGAGAGAGAGAGAACATTTTAATGGATGACTGAACTTTAATTTGAACTCATAGAGCGGCTTTCATTTACTGTGTGGATATGGAAAAATAGGGGAGGAAAGCGCTTTAGAAATTTGACAACAGTTTCACCCTTTGAAGTTAGCCATTATGTCAGAGGAGATCAACTAAACACTCTGTTACAAGGCGACTGTTACTTATTCCACACAATTTGTTTTGTAAATGACAAATCAGGCAAACATGTTTACCGCTTTAGATTGATGATATAACAGAGAGCGCAGGCACGACGCAGGCTGTTACTAATCAATGGGAATACACGATTAAACCTGACCCGTTTTTGAAGAGGGAGGGGGGGGGGGTTAGGACAATTCATGAGAGCACACAGAGAACACAAAACACTTAGCCCTGTGTTCCTCAAATATTTATCATCCAACCATCGTGTATAAGCACGGACTCTTTCCCAATCCTCTCTTTTCAATATTGCTCCTCCATGGCATCCCTAAAATGGAGATTTACAAGGTGTAGAAAGGTGGGGAAAATGTCTTTATACGGGGAGAGGGCCCATTTATCCAGCAGTGCAGCAGACTGAAGGGAAAGCATGCGCTGAGTCTACAGAGGGATTAAAATGTTAATGCATACAGGATGCGATTCCCATTTTAAGATGTATGAAATATGCATAGTTTACTGTATACGGTATACAGCAAGCAAATGGCTGCCCTCGCTGCCACAAGCACAAAAGACTGACAGAGATGTTTTTATGGCCTGGTAACATTCTGAATGCAGTAAGTAGGTATGGTTTTACCTTTATCTAACACCCACTCCCCCACTTACTTTAAAAAAATACACACGGCAAGTAGCGCAATCACAATTGTATGATTTCATATTAAATGACAAGTGATCCACTCTCTAGCTTTCCCTCGGGAATGAATGAGGGTATTTTTCACCATTTGGTAGTTCTGGAAATAGAAAAGTACTAGAGATGTGCATCTTTCCCTTTCAAGGTGATTTGACACGTATCTAGAAACATGGGTTCTGATACAATACAGGAACGATATGTTTTAGTTTGAAACGATTCGGTTTTATTAGGGAACGAATCAATGCGATTCATTAACATTTGTTGCATAAACACATTTTCCATTCCAAAATAATGCTGCTGATGGAGCTCATGAGCTGGGCCTCTGTGAGATGGATCTGTCCGAGCTGAATTCTCTGTGTGTGTGGATGTGTAAATGATGTATGTCTATGGTGTATGCACTGTGTGTGTCCGGATTTCCGTTAGCCAGTAATAGCTGGCTTTTGAACAATAAAAATATTGAAAAGCTGATAAATAAAATTGGCGCCAGCCAAATATAAAAAATAAATCCCATTGAAAAAAAGCCTGTTCAATTCATGGAAATTCCAGTCGATGGAAATACATTTGACCGGTCATGCTTATCGGTCTAAATGTTAATTTGCATAATTTAGTGGAATTAAATTGGAGTGTGTGCACAGCATACAGATACAGAACCTTGAGCAGAAAATCTGTCAGACAACTCCTCAAACAGCTATTTTGTTGCTGCTGGAGTGAAACATGCTTTTATAAGTCCAATCATTGCGCAAAAATTCTAAATGCAATTGCGTGTTGATGTCCGCGATTAAAAATAGCTATCATTTTTATTTCTCAACCGGTAATTGAAGCGTGCTCCCCATTTGCCTTCAAATGCATACACAGCAAATTTTGTCAATAGCTGACAGAATTGTTCTGTATGCAGACCATGGGTCTTCATTGCTTAAACCTCACTAGGGTATGTGGGACGCTACCGTCTTACCTGGCCAACATCCGGTGAAATTGCAGAGCACCGAATTCAAAAACAGAAATACTCATAATAAAAACTCAGAAAACATACAAGTGCTATACATTGGCTTAGAGTTTAACTTCTTGTTAATCCAACCATCATGTCAGATTTCAAAAAGGCTTTACGCTGAAAGCATACCATGCGATTATCTGAGGACAGCGCCCAGCACACAAAACATTACAAACAGTAACCAGCCAAGTATACGAGTAACAAAAGTCAGAAATAGCAACAAAAAAAAATATATCACTTACCTTTGATGATCTTCATATGATTGCACTCACAAGACTCCCAGTTAACCAATACATGTTTGTTTTGTTCGATAAAGTCTCTCTTTATATCCAAAAACCTCTGTTTTGTTGGCGCGTTTTGTTCAGTAATCCATTGGCTCCAAGGCGGTCACAACAGGCAGACGAAAAATCCCAAAAGTATCAGTACAGGTCGTGGAAACATGGATACAAAAATATATCATGGAAGTAAGTGAGACTGTCATTATGCATAATGTACTTTGTAAGATTCATGTTATACCAGTGCAGTGGTATATTTTTATATGTCCAACTACCTCACCGATACTAGCACCCATTTGCACGTGAGCTAGCTAATTGCTCACAATGAGGGAATCTTATTTGGACAAATTTACCTACTTGAGCAGTAATCCTAGGTTTACAAGTACAGCTATGTAATCGACTTGATCATTGCTTTGTGTTTCTTCAATGTATGCCTTGTCATGTTTGGCTGGTTCTAAATGTGTATTCGTTGATGCCATTCCCTTAAAATCAAATCAAATTTTATTGGTCACATACACATGGTTAGCAGATGTTAATGTGAGTGTAGCGAAATGCTTGTGCTTCTAGTTCCAACAGTTCAGTAATATCTAACAAGTAATCTAACAATTCCCAAAAACTACCTAATACACACAAATCTAACAAATAATCTAACAATTTCCCAACAAATACCTAACACATATATATAAAGGGGTGAATGAGAATATGTACATATACAGTTAAGTCGGAATACACCTTAGCCAAACATATTTAAACTCAGATTTTTTAAAACAATTCCTGACATTTAAAAATGATTTGTTTTAGTTCAGTTAGGATCACCACTTTATTATAAGAATCTGAAATATCAGAATAATAGTAGAGAGAATGATTTATTTCAGATTTGATTTCTTTCATCACATTCCCAGTGTGTCAGTAGTTTACATACACTCAATTATTATTTGGTAGCATTGTCTTTAAAATGTTTAACTTGGGTCAAATGTTTTGGCTAGCCTTCCACAAGCTTCCCACAATAAGTTGGGTGAATTTTGGCCCATTCCTCCTGACAGAGCTGGTGTAACTGAATCAGGTTTGTAGGCCTCCTTGCTCGCACACGCTTTTTCAGTTCTGCCCAAAAATGTTCTATAGGGTTGAGGTCAGGGCTTTGTGATGGCCACTCCAATACCTTGACTTGTTGTCCTTAAGAATTTTCAGTTTGTCTGTCCATTTGCGACCAAACTTTAACTTGCTTCAATATATCCACATATTTTTTCTACCTCATGATGCCATCTATTTTGTGAAGTGCACAAGTCCCTCCTACAGCAACGCACCCCACAACATGAGGCTGCCACCCCCATGCTTCACGGTTGGGATGGTGTTCTTCGGCTTGCAAGCATCCCCCTTTTCCCTCCAAACATAACGATGGTTATTATGGCCAAACATTTCTATTTTTGTTTCATCAGACCAGAGGGCATTTCTCCAAAAAGACTTCTGCCGAAGTCGTTGCCTCTCCTTGTTTGGGCGGTGCTCGGCGTTCGACATCACCGGTCTTCTAGCCATCATTGATCCATTTTTCATTTTCATTGTCTTCCCACACACCTGTTTTCAATCCCATTCATTACCTGTTGTGTATTTAACCCTCTGTTTCCCCTCATGTCTTTGTCAGAGATTGTTTTATTGTCAGTGTTGTTTATCAAATCAAATCAAATTTATTTATATAGCCCTTCGTACATCAGCTGATATCTCAAAGTGCTGTACAGAAACCCAGCCTAAAACCCCAAACAGCAAGCAATGCAGGTGTAGAAGCACGGTGGCTAGGAAAAACTCCCTAGAATGGCCAATACCTAGGAAGAAACCTAGAGAGGAACCAGGCTATGTGGGGTGGCCAGTCCTCTTCTGGCTGTGCCGGGTGGAGATTATAACAGAACATGGCCAAGATGTTCAAATGTTCATAAATGACCAGCATGTTCGAATAATAATAAGGCAGAACAGTTGAAACTGGAGCAGCAGCACAGTCAGGTGGAAGTTGAAACTGGAGCAGCAGCATGGCCAGGTGGACTTAATCCTTAAAATTACTTGTGTCACGCACAAAGTAGATGTCCTAACTGACTTGCCAAATCTATAGTTTGTTAACAAGAAATGTGTGGAGTGGTTGAAAAACAAGTTTTAATGACTCCAAACCAAAGTGTATGTAAACTTCCAACTTCAACTGTATGTATATTGATGAGCGATGGCCGAGAGGCATCGGCAACATGCAGTAGATGGTATAATAAGCAGTATATACACATGTGAGATGAGTAATGTAAGATATGTAATCCTTAAAGTGACATTATTTAAAGTGGCATTGTTTAAAGTGACTAGTGATCCATTTATTAAAGGTTATTTGTTACACATAGCGAGCATACTCAGCCTACACATAGTATATACAATAATGAAATCACCTGGTCCCAACATACATGGCATGTCAAAAGTCATTGTAACTTGTCCACACTGCAAACTGAAGTTGAATATGAAAAACTTCAAAACACATGTATGAAGAAAGCATACACATTGCTTTGAAACAGTGTCCAAGGAAATATTTTTGGCATGCGAGCGCATTGATGTGAGAAATGGTGTGTTTGCAGTCCAAAAAATCTATGTTCTGGTCCTGCAACACTCATACATGTTGTGAAAAATACTCAGGGCTAATTCAGTTCCAACTGTGTTCAAAACTATTATGCATGCTGGAGTATTAAAAGGCTGTTGAATTGCACCTTCTCTTTACTTTCACACACACTGTGTTCACAGAAACATTGCTCGGATCCTGTCCCCTGGACCTTGGAGGACTTATGGTGTGGATGATGATCAGGTTAGATATTCAGTTAAATTATTCCACAGAACTATGCCATATACTATACCATTGTCATTCCTTGATTGAAAATTGTACCTTGTTTACACCACAGGGCCAACCAAAGCAAGGTTTCTCAAACAACTGTGGGGTGCTTGTTTTGATGGTACGACGCTGGTATTATTATTAATTGCTATTATCATTATTGTTGTTATTATATCTATCAAACTTAACATCCTACTCTTTCTTAACTTACAGCACGCTCTGTACATCGCAATGGAAGCACAGTGGATATAATGTTTTTTGGGATACCCATCCGATTGTGTGATTTTTCTCTTTCAAAGGAAAACATGCAGCAAATTAGGTAAGGGTGGGGTCTAGTTCTCCTGCAGAACCTTAAGTCTTGGACATTATAAAAAGAAGTCACAGCATGTCACATCAGCATCCAACTCTGCAGGATCAGATACTGTACAGGATATTAGCTAAAGTAGGGGGCATTCTTGTACACACATCCCTAGAGGTTCCCTAACATTACTTAATGACCACAATCTGTTTTCTTTCTAGACGATACTGAAAACAAAATGCACGGCGAACTGGGAGCTGTGAACTGGTTATGTAGTCTACGGTGTGTAATGCTGAAGGCTTAATGCATGGCGAGGTATACTAGTCGTGATGACTTGTTGAGTAGTTTTAGATATAACTGAAAATCCCTTTGAAGCACTACACTTAATATTTAATCTTCCTTTTTCTTCAAGGAAGCAGATGTTCTTCTAAGGGACACCTTAGAGGCAGCAAGGTGGTGCGAACTCCAAACATTTAAAGGCACTGTTTCCCTCCTTAGTGTAATTGGGATGGACGGGGAAGACCGCATTACAACCCTTAAAGAACTACGGTTGTATGATGGCCTGGATGAAGAGGAACATGTTCTCCTCAAGGAACCATTCATGTTCCAGTTTCAGAGAGATTATGAGATGTTCTATGTGGATGAAGTTGACAACAAGAAAATTACTGTCTTTGCCTCTTTTGAGGAGAAAGAGTGAAGCCATTTTTGAGGAGTGGTCAAACCTGGTTTTGTCTGCTGTGTTAATTGCTAATTGTGTTATGTTGTTTAGTAAATATGACATAGAAGTCATCTGAGTCTCTGATCTCTTTACTGAATCTTGTCACGCCTTGGTCATTGTATTTGTGTTTTCGTTATATATTTGGTCAGGCCAGGGTGTGACAGGGGTTTATGTTATTGTATTTCGTATTGGGGTTTGTAGTATTTGGGATCGCGGCTGATTAGGGGTGTTGTATAGGCTTGGCTGCCTGAGGCGGTTCTCAATCAGCAGTCAGGTGATTCTCGTTGCCTCTGATTGGGAACCGTATTTAGGTAGCCTGAGTTTCGCTTTGTCTTTCGTGGGTGATTGTTCCTGTCTCTGTGTAGTGTTCACCAGATAGGCTGTATTACGTTTCACGTTCCGTTTGTTGTTTTTGTATTTATTAGTTATTTTCATGTATCGCACTTTTCTTCATTAAAGACATGAGTAACCACCACGCTGCATTTCGGTCCGACTCTCTCTCAACAAACGAAGAACGCAGTTACAAAGCTGGTATAACTTTATGTACAAAGCACATTCAGCTTGTCAGTATTTCTTACCGATTTAGTCCGTCTCCATTTTCATATAACGCTCAATAGCATTATAAATCAGAATAGGTAGTAACTAAACGTTTGGTTTTTAATCAAAGACTCTCTGTAATTAGTGTTACGTGATTAAACTGATTAATCATGTAACTGTAATTAACTAGGAAGTCGGGGCACCAAGGAAAATATTCAGATTAAAGTTATAATTTCCTAATATAACTTTTCAGATATTTTATATCTGATCAATTAGTCTTCGAATTAATGAATTATTTATTTTACCTCACATTAGTCTTATTCCAAATGTCGCAAATTGTTGTTTATCTGCACGAACCCGGTCATCACAGAAGTTCATAAACAAACAAAGTAAATATGAATACAAGAATGATAGGGGAATTCTCTCTCTCTCTCTCAGTTTCCATCCTCTGCGGTTGTCGTTCTTCGCGTTTAATGATACCGAATTCCTAGCTGCAGACTAGTAATTCATATCAAAGACTTGTTCTTACTCTGTCGGTATCTATAGTTTAAGCGTTTAACCACGTGGTGGTTTCTCAAAGTTGTGGTTTTATTCGTGAGTTGCAGAAAAGGGCCTGTCCCAGGATGCCCGACCCTAACTGGGCTCATGGGCGGTCCTCTGATTTAGTTAAACTCAAAAGGGAATTGGCGTTTCCTTCATTAAACAGTCCAAAGTCACATTACACAATTATACAAACAGTATCATCCTCACTCATTCATCTTATACAACAATTAGATGTAAACCTCATATCTGAGGCTATTATATAAACAGCGTTATGGTAATGTGGCCACACCGTCTCCCATGAGCTTAGTAAGTTCTAACAAACGGACCAGTTCGTAGCTGGATTCTTCACCGATCTTTTATACCTTCTCCGGAACATAAATGTTGTTCGGACCTCAAGTTCTGTGAGGTGGAAGAAATTCCTTTGTTCTCTATGAAACTTCACTCTGTCTCTATACTGTGTGGCCATGAGGCAGGATCTTCCTGGAATTTACAACCTCTCTGACCACAGCAGCCTAGTTGTAGGAGGCAGGGAGAGGGGGATGGGGCTTGCTGTACCCAAAGAGGGCAACGTCATGACAAAATAATATAATTACGAAGTTATAACATTAATCAACATAATTTTAACAGTACATGACATAAATAACAAGTCTGTTGTTCACTGCAACAATATCAGTAGCTTGTTCTAAAGCAAAGTGTTACAACACATCTGCAGGTACCACTTTATACAATATTTCTTACGATCTTCAAAAATGAAATATGTTTGTATTCAACGTGTGCGTTTGTACTCAGTGTGTCATTGTCAAACCTCAGATGAACAGGACCAAAAAAAGGCGGGAGGGAGGGGGGCCAAACGTGGGCGGAGTCAAACGTTTAACTCTGCTCACATTGAGCCCGGACCCCAATTGCACACCTCGGTCAGGGGTACTTGCTTTTACTAGGAAATATCAATGTAAGCCAAGACGGAAAAACTTTCTACCATGGCTCAACGAGGACCCCTGGAGGCAGATGAGAGAACGGGATCCTTCCTTGAAAAAAGCACTGAAGTCTGGTCAGAGTGATGACAGCTGCATATTTACAGCACTGAGAAGTAAGGTGGTAAGGAATATAAAAAAGCAAAAGCAGAGTTCTTTCATACAGTGATCAATGAAGCAAAAGGAAATGGCAAAGTGATTTTGGAAAATCTCAACAAACTGGGAGAGGAGCTGAAAAGTCCAAAAAAAATCCCAAATTGAAGGTCAATGGGATTCTAACTAATTTGGATTCAGAACTAACCATTCTACCGAAACAGCCAATTGCTATTTTCTGGAGTACATTAAATCTAAACTGGATATAGGTGGTGAAGTCGGCACAGTCTAAGATCTTATAAAGGTATTTGAAACTGTGAATCACGAGGTCCCCCTATCCAAACTATCCTCCCTTATTGTGTCCACTGAAGTCATTAGTTGGATACATTCCTATCTGACAAACAGAAGTCGAAGGGTTCATTTGGGGGACACTCAGTCGGACTCTCTTTACTAGAACATTGTGGTCCCACAAGGGTCAATATTAGGCCCTCTTCTGTTTACCATCTATATAAATGATCTCCCACTTGCTTGCCCACAAGTTAACATGCCGTATGCAGATGATACAGTTCTGTATGAACTCAAAAAAATAGACAACTAGTTGTTAATAAGTTAACGGAAGCTACGGTACATGTTTCCAAGTGGTTGACTAATTCTTGCTGTTTTTATGTACTTCTCTAAGAAATCCATTGATACTTCCCAACAAGCTTTTCTTGTTCACGTGGAGAATCTGAAACTTGTGTCTAACTTCAGGTATCTCAGTGTCATTTTGGACTCCAATCCAAAGTTTGGATTATCCAACTTTAGGTTTATAAGACCTTTGCTTCCTCTGGGTGCCACCAAACTATACATGCATGCTATATGATCTTCTCACATCTGAGATGTTGCCTCACATGCTGGTCACAAGCAGGAGCTACTATTTTGAAACCAATTGAATCACTCTACGAACACTACAAAAAACTGTACATATCATATACAAACATGTATTTAGTCCGGATAGCTTTAAGCTGTATGTAGATGTAAGCCTTGCCTTTAAGATCCTGCATGGTCTTGCCCCTCCACCCCTATGTTGGCTTATCATGCTCAAGGAAAGCACCTCCGGGATAACAATGGCAGTAACTAGAGGGGGTTGCATTGTCCCTTTTCGACAGAGTAAAATCGGTCATATCGGTCTTCTCTGTTAGAGCTACAATATACTGGAATGCAATGCCATGGACTTGAGAAGATGCACTGACTTATTGTATTTAAAAATGTAAATTGAAAACATGGCTCAAATCTATCCAAACCTGTACACATGACTTATCGGTGGTATGTATGTAAGACGGTAGCTGATGGTGTTGTTGATTAGAATGATATATTATTGGATGTAATGTATTTCTATTTTACATTGTTTTAGTGAGTATTTGCATAGTGGCTGTGTAAAGGCCCTTACCTGTCCAGGAACTACGGGTGCAATTAATCTTTTGGCTAACCCTGGCACATTTACATGGATGTTGCATTATTATTAATATTGATGTTGATTAATGTGCATTGTCCCCTACAAATAAATAAAGAAAATAAGACAAAGCTTCAGAAGTAATTGAGCATGTGTTTCTAATAAAGTGGTATAGTTATTGGCACACTGCTTCAAAGCAAACTGCTTAGAAATTTCAAAGCATACTTCAGAGATCCAGTATCAAACATAACATCACAAGGAACAACCAGACCCTCACAATAGGGGTTTAACAAATACACATGGCATTGTTAAAGAACTCTTTTTTTTATGATGACATATTTATTTCTGATCACACTTGATAAAGTTCAAGGGAGCAATACATGATGATTCACAATGACAAGCATCTTTCTGTGGTTGGTATCTCCACAATTTACTCAAAAGGCAAGGCACTCTGGGAAATATTTGAATAAGGCTTTACACAAAACCAGCAGTGTCTATAGCCACAGTCAAAAGAGTCCTATATTGACGTAACCTGAAAGGCTGCTCAGCAAAGAAGAAGCCAGTGGTCCAAAACCACCATAAAAAAGCCAGACTGCGGTTTGCAACTGCACATGGGGACACAGTGTACTTTTGGAGAAATATCCTCTGGTCTGATGAATCAAAAATAAAGCTGTTTGGCCATAATGACCATCGTTATGTTTGGAGGAGATAGGGGGACGCTTGCAAGCCGAAGAACACCACCTCAACCGTGAAGCAAGGTGGTGGCAGCATCATGTTGTGGGGGTGGTTTGCTGCAGGAGGGACTGGTGCACTTCAGAAAATAGATGGCATCATGAGATAGGTGCTTTAAATGAGACTGATGCGTCTTTTGTTCGATTTGCATCTAACTCAAATAAATACTAAATATTTCAAAATGTTATTTGGACGGCAAGGAGGTTAGGTGTGGCGAGCCAGGCCCCCTAAGACCTTGCTCATAATGCCTATAAAACATGTGTGTGTGGAGGAGGGATTAGTTGTATATCATGGAGCTGTGTGGCTTCTTTCAAGATTATTACAACATAATCATCCAAATATAGATTGTATTCATACATTACACTCTACCATATCAAATCAGTCAACCTTAAGCATGGGTAGCCTTAAAAGCTGAAGCCTTGAATATATAGGTGGGAATATTATAGGGACATTTCCCAATACAGACTTGATCTCAGGGGTTTTCTCGCTGCTCTACAGGAGTTAACAGGAAATGAAGGAGGACATATTACAGTTAGACACGAACTGCAGACAAACAGCTAAGCCTGGTCCGTCGTCACTCAGCCCCATCTAATCCTACAGAAGTAGCCCAAAATGATAAACCATGGCATTGGGTGACTCAAAAAAAGTGTAATATTTTAACATATGTAATGAAATTAGAATTTAAATATAACTCCAAAAATGGAACTCATTATGAGGGGCCGCTGTGGCTCGTTGGTCTGCAAGTGCTCATTCATACACCCTCCTTACATGATTCCATGTGTTATTTCATAGTTTTGATGTTTTCACTATTATTCTACAATGTAGAAAATAGTCAAATTAAAGAAAAACCCTTGAATGAGTAGGTGTGTCCAACCTTTTGACTGGTACAGTATATATATATATATATTTTTTTTTATATTTTTTTTATTGGTCCCGGCATATGACTCACCAGTTTCCCATCCCTGTCCTAAACCCACTCCAATGTGCATACCACCCCAACACAACCATAGATGAATCAATCTCAATTGCATTCCACACCACCCTCACCCACCTACATAAGAGGAACACCTATGTGAGAATGCTGTTCATTGACTACAGCTCAGTGGTCAACCCCATTGTCTCCTCCAAATGTGTCACCTAGCTTAGGACCCTGGGACTGAACACCTCCCTCTGCAAACTGATGCTGGACTTCCTGATGGGTCGACCCCAGGTGAAGGCGATAGGGAAAATCACCTCCGCCACATTGACTCTCAACATGGGGACCCCACAGGGGTGTGTACTTAGGCCCCTCCTGTACTCCCTTTTCAGCCACATCTGTGTGGCCACGCATGACTCCAGCACCATCATCAAATTTGGTGATGACACAACGGCGGTAGGTCTGATCACCAGTGACAATGAGACTACATGAAGGAGGTCAGTGACCTGGCAGTGTGGGACTGGAACAACAATCTCTTCCTCAATGTCACTAAAACCAAGGAACAGATCGAGAACTACAGGAAACTGGGGTGAACTGAATGGGTTGAGAGCTTCAAGTTTCAGTGTCCAAATCACTAAGAGCTTAAAATGGTCCACACACACGTGCACAGTCGTGAAGAAGGCGCAACAGCCATTTTACCTGCTGTTGTTGTGCTAGCTGATTAGCTGTTGTTGTCTCACCTACTGTTTTAGCTAGCTCTCCCAATTCAACACCTGTGATTACTGTATGCCTCGCTGTAGGTCTCTTTCAAATGTCAATATGCCTTGTATACTGTTGTTCAGGTTAGTTATCATTGTTTTAGTTTAAAATTGAGCCCCTAGTTCCACTCTTCATACCCCTGATACCTCCTTTGTCCCAACTCCCACACATGCGGTGACCTCACCCATTACAACCAGCATGTCCAGAGATACAACCTCTCTCATCATCACCCAGTGCCTGGGCTTACCTCCGCTGTACCCGCACCACACCATACCCCTGTCTGCACATTATGCCCTGAATATATTCTACCATGCCCAGAAATCTGCTCCTTTTATTCTCTGTTCCCAACACTCTAGGTGACCAGTTTTGATAGCCTTTAGCCGCACCCTCATACTACTCCTCCTCTGTTCCACGGGTGATGTGGAGGTAAACCCAGGCCCTGCACCCTCATTTGTTGACTTCTGTGATCGAAAAAGCCTTGGTTTCATGCATGTCAACATCAGAAGCCTCCTCCCTAAGTTTATTTTACTCACTGCTTTAGCACACTCTGCTATCCCTGATGTCCTTGCCGTGTCTGAATCCTGGCTCAGGAAGGCCACCAAAAATTCTGAGATTTCCATACCCAACATTTTCCGAAGGGGGAGGAGTTGCAGTCTACTGCAGAGATAGCCTGCAAAGTAATGTCATACTTTCCAGGTCCATACCCAAACAGTTCAAACTACTAATTAAAACAATTACTCTCCAGAAATAGTCTCTCACTGTTGCTGCCTGCTACCGACCCCCCTCAGCTCCGAGCTGTGCCCTGGACACCATTTGTGAATTGATCACCCCCCATCTAGCTTCAGAGATTGTTCTGTTAGGTGACCTAAACTGGGATATGCTTAACACCCCGGCAGTCCTACAATCTAAGCTAGATGCCCTCAATCTCACACAAATCATCAAGGAATCCACCAGGTACAACCCTAAATCTGTAAACAAGGGCGCCCTCATAGACGTCATCCTGACCAACTGGCCCTCCAAATACACCTCCGCTGTCTTCAACCAGGATCTCAGCGATCACTGCCTCATTGCCTGTATCCGCTACGGAGCCGCAGTCAAATGACCACCCCTCATCACTGTCAAACGCTCCCTAAAACACTTCTGTGAGCAGGCCTTTCTAACCGACCTGGCCCGGGTATCCTGGAAGGACATTGACCTCATCCCGTCAGTTGAGGATGCCTGGTCATTCTTTAAAAGTAACTTCCTCACCATTTTAGATAAGCATGCTCCGTTCAAAAAAATGCAGAACTAAGAACAGATATAGCCCTTGGTTCACTCCAGACCTGACTGCCCTTGACCAGCACAAAAACATCCTGTGGCGGACTGCAATAGCATCGAATAGTCCCCGCGATATGCAACTGTTCAGGGAAGTCAGGAACCAATACACGCAGTCAGTCAGGAAAGCTAAGGCCAACTCCAAAAAGTTCTGGGACACTGTGAAGTCCATGGAGAACAAGAGCTCCTCCTCCCAGGCTAGGTAACACGGTCACCACCGATAAATCCATGATTATCGAAAACTTCAACAAGCATTTCTGAACGGCTGGTCATGCCTTCCGCCTGGCTACTCCAACCTCGGCCAACAGCTCCGCCCCCCCCCCCCCCCGCAGCTACTCGCCCAAGCCTGTGCAGGTTGTCCTTTGCCCAAATCGAGATAGCAGATGTTCTGAAAGAGCTGCAAAACCTGGACCCGTACAAATCAGCTGGGCTTGACAATCTGAACCACTATTTCTGAAACTATCCGCCGCCATTGTCGCAACCCCTATTACCAGCCTGTTCAACCTCTTTCATATCGTCTGAGATCCCCAAGGATTGGAAAGCTGCCGCAGTCATCCCCCTCTTCAAAGGGGGAGACACCCTGGACCCAAACTTTTACAGACCTATATCCATCCTGCCCTGCCTATCTAAGGTCGTCGAAAGCCAAGTCAACAAACAGGTCACTGACCATCTTGAATCCCACCGTACCTTCTCCGCTGTGCAATCTGGAGGAGAGTATTTAGATGTTGAGGTTTAGCAAAATGTTTTAAAAGATGTGCGAAGAAAAATATGTTTTAAAAAAACGATATATACAAGGGACACTACGTCTGACTGCTACGCCATCTTGGATCGAGGAAGAACATCTTGACTGGCTGCATCACTGCTTGGTATGGTAGTAGCATCACCCTCGATCACATGGCGCTAGAGGGTGGTGCGGACAAAAATAACATTCTTAAGTGGTTCTTCCTCAGCTGTTAAGGTTCCTTGGAGAACTCTTGCCCGATAAAGAATATTTGAGTTAAGTATGAGGTTCTTGATGAGGCATTTACGTAGCATAGCGTTTAGAGTGTTGGTCCAGCAATCAAAAGGTTGCTGGTTTGATTCCCCGAGCAGACTAGGTGAAAAATCTGCTGATGTGACTTTGAACAAAGCACTTAACCCTAATTGCTCCTGTAAATGAAATGTGTGGAAGCTTGTCAATGTGTCCAATTCATGGTTGGGTTCAATTTAATTGTAAAAGAAACTCATCACTTAAATGGAATTTAATTATAATTTTGACTCTGAATTTGAATTGAACAAGAACCATTTTTGGCATGGAATTGGAATTTAATTTGAATTGGAAAATAATAACATCCTTGGAATGGAATTAGAATGGAGTCAATATCATGTTTTTTATGAAATTGGATGATAATGTATAAAACCAGATCTAAGGGATTATTAAGGGAATAGATTGGCATGACCCTATATGCCATTTTAATACACTAATGGTAACTGTCTATTCTCTTACCTAATTTGTTAAAACAGCCTGAGATGGCGTATAAATTAAAGACATCATTTGTCTGTACAAAGCAATTAAATAGACAGTCAAATACAGACCTTCTGGTATTTCATTTTATGGCACACAGGGATCTATGCAAATTCAAGCGACGATCTGCATATATCTCAGGGGAGCCTTTAGTGAATGCAGGAATTACCACCCATGACTGTGTTTGCTAGTGACAGAGAACTCATTATTGCATTCAATACTTGATATTCCTGTAGTCTCAACAATATAAGTGTTTAGGGTTTATATATTCTTCAAAATGTAATCTCATGTGACAAAATCATATGGTTATGTAGATCAACAGTTTAGTTTTCAGTTAATACATTGGTCTAAAACTTCTGGTTTGCAGGCCACATCAGGCATGTCAATTATGGAAGTCACATTATGCTGGCTTGTGTAATGATATAGATTTGCATTGGAATCCATCCAGAGTCAGGACAGCCAACAATTGGAAGGTTTAATCATCCACAATCTGCATTTAGAGTGACTGCCAAATTAGGGAGAATTAGGACAAAGGAGACAACATTAACCATTTAAATTGGAGAAACCCTCTCAGGAAAGGGGGCCATACATCCAACTACTTGGAAGTTTAGAAAAATATGTTATTTATCTTTGTACCGCACAAGATAAATCTGCATGTAAAAACACATCTAAACATAAACCTGAAATAAAGGTCAATTTACAATTTTTTTCCTAAATGCATGAAAATAATAATTTCTGTACTGGGGTGCGTAATTTTCGGCAGAGAAGTCAGGCGCAGGAGAGCAGAACTAGGTAATAACCAGAGATTTATTAAGCAAAACCAACGGCATCCAGAACGAGAAATGGGCACAAAAATAACCCGTTGTGAGCTCACGGGGAACGTGCACAAACACTACAATAAACAATCCGACACAAAGACATGGGGGGAACAAAGGGTTAAAAACACAATAAGTAAATGAGGGAATTGAAACCAAGTGTGTGGAAAATCAAGGCACAACAAATGGAAAATGAAAAGTGGATCGACGATGGCTAGAAGACCGGCGACACTGACCACCGCCCGAACAAGGTGAGGACCCGACTTTGGCGGAAGTTGTGACAATTCCATATTATAAACATCTAAAACAATAAATTATATATCCAATTTATGTTAATGAAATAATAAAACATAAAAACTACACATTCAATTAAAAAAACAGGCAACAATCATCTGTTCATCAATTAATTAGTCAGTCAGTCATGCTTGGTTTAGTGGAGTGGTTGATGGTGTGTTTCTGTCTTTGTGTTGGGGGATGGGAAGGGGTGGGGTCTAGGTTGCAACCTGCAATAAAGCATGCTGGGAGATATGATAGGCATGGTTTTGAGTGTCTGAATGTTTTCCTTTGCACAGAGTACAAATTACAATCAAACTCAAGTTCATTTACACGAGTGACTCCTGATTTAATAAACCTCTCATTAACTTTATGGAATTCCACTCTACCTTCAGTATTTTTGCTTTATTTAGACAGAAATTGAACCTGGTCTCCAGTTGGGGAAGAACATACTATGGTTTCAATTCCCATCTCCGCCTATTGGCTTGTTGCTGGGACTGTTGCCCACAAGACCACGGTTCTGGATGATCCGCTCATTTCTATCATGAATCTTGTTTTGAACTATGCTTTTAAGCAATTTACAACATGTGTAGATGTTACATAAACGGTTTTGTTTGAATATTAAAAATGTGTAGCAAATGTGTTTTAGGTGTTTTCCCAATCTCACAAAAAAAGGTTTTGGGATTATTGTAATTGTTGTTAGAGCATGGAGCATAAAGATAGCTGAGAAATAGAGAGTCGACGTTGCTGTTTTAGCACTATCCACTGACTGTTTTAAACTAGTGTCATATTTTTTTAATTGTTGGCGTTGAAGCTAAAATTGGGATCATGTCTACTCTACTAATGACCATAAAAAGTGAGGGGTGAGGGGATTGTCAAGTCTATAGAAAGGTACATGACTGCAAGTCACATCGTAAATGGATAGAATAATGCTTCTCTACTGTTTATCTGCATTATAGCCATCTACAAGGTACTATAATAAACAGGAAACATAGTGTTCTGTTTGATTTAAAGATAACAGCATTTCACTGAGCTGACTAGCCTTTGAAGTCTATTATCTATTTATTGAGCATGAAACAGTCTGCATGTCCAACACAATATCTTTCACATACAATTGCAGAAGCACACACACTCCCCATAACTCAATTTTGCGACGATTGTACATCCACTAAGAAAAGTCTGCAAAAACTTAACCTCAATGGAGACGTCAACAGACGTAAGTTAAAATGAATGCAAATAAGTTGTAAAAAAAGTAAAAATGTTTTTGTTTGGTTATCTTTTGGAAATTGTAGAAATAAAGCATTTCCCTTCTTCAGAGGTTCCAGCTAGGTGGGCTAACATTAGCTCATTAATTTGCTAGCAAATCATACAGTAGGAATATATTTATAATTATATATTTAATATAAGTAGACAAACTCATAATTGAATATAATGCATATAAGGCACCACAGGTGGCTGAAAACACAATCATTGCGGGATGAAGGAGTGATGAATTTCCGGTCAAGGGTGGTCCATTTAAAAATCATTCCTTCCTCCCTCGCCCCTTGCCCTGCAAATGCATACTCGTCAGATGTCATGATATGTCACCAGAAGTGTCCACTTAATTTTAGGGCTGAGTGGATAGGGTGTGTCTTTTAAGTCTTTGGACTGCAGGCAGTGAGTGCCTCTGTTGAGGGAAGAGAGCCAGCAGGCAGGTGCATTATTTCCTCATCGTTTGTCATCGTTTACGGTGTACATTTTCTCCCAGTTTCTCCTTCAAGTTTGCCTTGTGCTAATGACAAGTTCAAAATAACTGGGAACTTGGACTTCCGACTTCAGTGCGTTCAAAAGAACTGGGAACTCGGAAAAGAACCAGTTCCTACTGTGAGAAATGTATTTGAACGTTATTGACTGAAATAAAGACTTGTTATTGTAATGTTCTTAAATGCAACATGAGGAACCTTGTCAGGAGATGGAGACTTCTTTGTGTAATGGCAAACAATACTGTATGAGGTGTTAATGAGTAACACCGTTGGTGCAAGCTATATACACTTCCTAGTTTTGAACATGCTACACTGAACAAAAATGTAAACACAAGATGTAATCATTTCAAAGAGTTTCCTGAGTTACAGTTCATATAAGGACATCAGATCCTAATCTATGGATTTCACATGACTGGGAATACAGATACGCATCTGTTGGTCACAGACACCTTAAAGGTCATGCACAGTAAAAATGTGATGATATTTGAAGAAAACCAGATCAAAGCATAAAAAATGACCGTTGCTTCTACATAAAGTTTGATCATAAAGTTACTGGTCCCCTCCCCCATGTCAAACACTTGGATTACTTATTAAGTGGACAAGGTGACGTCAGCTTCACTCACATTTTAAAACACCAAGGGTAACATGATATTCTCTTAACAAATTTAAATAAGTACCAACTTCGTACAAGGCATGTTTGCAGAGGGAGGTGGTTAATCTAGCTAGATGGCTAATCTACTGTTGCCAAAATTTGACTGTAGGGTGTCAGCAAATGTAATTAAAAGTTGACCCTATTAATCTATGGAAAATATACCCCTTTCATTCGTGGCTGGTATTAACTAGATACTGGCTATCTAGGTCTTCAGCCAGCATGGAACAAAGATCAACAAATGTGTCAGTGTTAATGTGAACCACATTGCAAAAGACATACCAAACAGGATACATATAATTGATGCAATTTCAATGTTGTTTGAGTTGTTTGTGTATCACCAAATTTGCTTAAAATGATTGTACTGCAACACTGCTCACTGTATCCAAGTTGCTTGTTTCAAGAAACTAGGCGCATGTCATGGGTCACTACTTCACAGGAGAGCAATTTGAACAAACTTTTTTTTTTTTATCAAAATGTGCTTATTGGCAGAAATGCCTTATGGAACACGTGAACTTTAATGTTCCTTAATGACAAACTTGTATGCCATCTGTAAATACGAATAAATTGTACAATTACGAGCCTAGTTGGTTTAGCCACAGAAAAAGACAGACCTTCCTGCTAGCCATGATTGGCTGAGATAATGAGTGGGCTGGAAATGCCGAGAGATGAGTTTGGATTGGTCTGCAATATAGCACGCTTCTGTCTATTTGAGCTGGTCAGTATGTGTAGGTAATCCTGTCTAAAGCGGCTTTAATTTTTTTTTATTGCATAGTATAATTGCATAAGTGTTGCTCTCCATTTTCCGGAGGACCAAGTTATAAAATCAGTGGAATTAGAGTACGATAGCTAAGGAGATGGCAAAAACACCTGTCTCCGGATTTCATTTTCGAACTAAAGGCAATCATTTTCAGATATTAAACGTTTCAGATTTCGACAGAAAGTCATTTTAATTTCAAGTTAGAGTGTACTGTTAGCTAACATTGAACCTGTTTGGTTAGCTACCTGCAGGTTCATGTAGGGTAGTAATGTCACAAATTGAGATTATGGTTCATTGTTTAATTAGCTAGCTACATGTCTTAACAAAAGACAACAATATTTTTTTAAACATTTTATTTCATCTTTATTTAACCAGGTATGCTAGTTGAGAACAAGTTCTCATTTACAACTGTGACCTGGCCAAGATAAAGCAAAGCAGTGCGACACAAACACAGAGTTACACATGGGAATAAACAAACATCAGTCAATAATACAATACAGAAAGTCTATATACAATGTGTGCAAATGAGGTAGGATAAGGGGGGTGAGGCCAAATGGGGCCAAATGAGGAATTGGCTTTGGGGGTGACCAGTGAAATAAAGCTGCTGGAGCGTGTGCTGCGGGTGGGTGCTGCTATGGTGACCAGTGACATAAGGTGGGACTTTACCTAGCAGAGACTTATAGATGACCAGGAGCCAGTGGGTTTGGCGACGAATATGTAGTGAGGGCCAGCCAACGAGAGCATACAGGTTGCAGTGGTGGGTAGTATATGGGGCTTTGGTGACAAAACGGATGGCACTGTGATAGACTGCATCCAATTTGTAATCATCGCCAGAAACTAATTAGCATAACGCAATGGACATAAATATCCCTAGAAAATATTCCTATTCATGAAAATCTCAAATGAAATATATTGAGACACAGCTTAGCCTTTTGTTAATCACCCTGTCATCTCAGATTTTCAAAATATGCTTTACAGCCAAAGCTAGACAAGCATTTGTGTAAGTTTATCGATAGCATAGCATTATGACTTGCTAGCAGCAGGCAACCTTGTCACAAATCAGAAAAGCAATCAAATTAAATCGTTTACCTTTGATGACCTTCGGATGTTTTCGCTCACGAGACTCCCAGGTAGATAGCCAAAGTTCATTTTTTTCGCAAAATATTATTTTTGTAGGCGAAATAGCTCCGTTTGTTCTTCACGTTTGGCTGAGAAATCGCCCGGAAATTGCAGTCACGAAAACGTCGAAAAATATTCCAAATTAGATCCATAATATCGACAGAAACATGGCAAACGTTGTTTATAATCAATCCTCAAGGTGTTTCTCTAAAATCTATTTGATAATATATCTGTAGGGACAATTCATTTTTCAGTACGACCGATTGGAGTAATGGCTACCTCTGTATTTTACGCGAGAATCTCTCTCGGAGCCACAATGTGACCACTTACGCAATGTGGCCGCCTACGGCTATTCTTCAACAGAAATGCGTAAAACTATGTCACAATGTGTAGACACCTTGGGGAATACGTTGACGGCACACTCACAGCTCAATTAGGGACTCATTGGAATGCAGCGCTTTCAAAACCTGGGGCACTTCCGGATTGGATTTCTCAGGCTTACGCCTGCAACATCAGTTCTGTTATTCTCACAGACAATATCTTTACAGTTTTGGAAACGTTAGAGTGTTTTCTATCCAAAGCTGTCAATTATATGCATATTCTAGCATCTTGTCCTGACAAAATATCCCGTTTAAAACGGGAACTATTTTTTTCCCAAAAATTTAAATACTGCCCCTAGAGTCGCTACAGGTTAAGTAGATTGCAACTTTGACCCCTTGGGCAGTTCTATCTTGTCGGAAAATGTTATAGTTAGTCATAGAAATGTCAGGATTTTTGGTGGTCTTCCTAAGCCAGGTTTCAGACACAGGTAGGATATCCGGGTTGGCAGATTGTTTTATTCACAGCCCTAGCACAAACTTAGGTTGGAGGCTTCTAATGTTAACATGCATGAAACCAAGGCTTCTACGATTACAGAAGTCAACAAATGAGAGAATCTGGGGAATGGGAGTGGAGCTAGGCACTGCAGGGCCTTCATTAACCTCCACATTACCAGAGGAACAGAGGAGGAGTAGGATAAGGGTACGGCTAAAGGCTAAAAGGACTGGTCCTCTAGTACATTCAGAACAGAGTAAAAGGAGCAGATTTCTGGGCACTTTAGAATTGATTCAAGGCATAATGTACAACAAAGGTATGGTAGGATGTGAATACAGTGGGGGTGAACCTGTGCATAGAGTGACGATGAAAGAGATTTTGTCTCTAGAAATATCATTTAAACCAGGTGATATCACCGCATGTGTGGGAAGTGGAACTAAAGTGTTAACTAAGGCGCATTGAGCAGGGCTAGAGGCTCTACAGTGAAATAAGGCAATAATTACTAACCAAAACAGCAATGGACAAGGCATATTGACGTTAGTGAGAGGTGTGCGTAGCCGAGTGATCATAGGATTTCAGTGAGTGGCTTCAGGCAGCTAGCCTGGACTATCGGACCACCATTTTATTACGTTTGCAATCGCAACAAATAATCTGCTCAGACCCCAACCAAGTATCATCAAAAGTGGTGCTATAAATTCTCAGACAACCCAAAGATTCCTAGTTAACCACTTAACTGAGGAACTCAATTTAACCTTGCACAATCCCCTAGATGCAGTCGCACCCCTAAAAACATTTGTCATAAGAAACTAGCTCCCTGGTATACAGAAAATACCCGAGCTCAGAAGCAAGCTTCCAGAAAATTGAAACGGAAATTGTGCTACACCAAACTGGAAGACTTCCGACGAGCTTGGAAAGACAGTGCCGTGCAGTATCGAAGAGCCCTCACTGCTGCTCGATCATCCTATTTTTCCAACTTAATTGAGGAAAATAAGAAGAATCCACATTTTCTTTTTGATTCTGTTGCAAAACTAACTAAAAAGCAGCATTCCCAAAGAGAGGATGGCTATCACTTCAGCAGTGATAAATTCATGAACTTCTTTGAGGAAAAGATCATGATCATTAGAAAGCAAATTACGGACTCCTCTTTAAATCTGCGTATTCCTTTGAATACGTTATTCCTCAGTTGTCCTGAGTCTGCACAACTCTGCCAGGACCTAGGATCAAGGGAGACACTCAGGTTTTTTAGTACTATATCTCTTGACACATTGATGAAAATAATCATGGCCTCAAAACCATCAAGCTGCATACTGGACCCTATTCCAACTAAACTACTGAAATAGCTGCTTCCCATGCTTGGCGCTCCTATGTTGAACATAATAGACGGCTCTCTATCCACCGGATGTGTACCAAACTCACTAAAAGTGTGACTAATAATGCCTCTTGAAAATGCCAAACTTTGACCCAGAAAATAAAAAACTATTGGCCTATATCGAATCTCCCATTCCTCTCAAACATTTTAGAAAAAGCTGCCGTGCAGCAACTCACTGCTTTCCTGAAGACAAACAATGTATAAGAAACGCTTCAGTCTGGTTTAGACCCCATCATAGCAATGAGACTGCACTTGTGAAGGTGGTAAATTACCATTTAATGGTGTCAGACCGAGGCTCTGCATCGGTCCTCGTGCTCCTAGACCTTAGTGCTGCTTTTGATACCATCGATCACCACGTTCTTTTGGAGAGATTGGAAACCCAAATTGGTCTACATGGACAAGTTCTGGCCTGGTTTAGAACTTATCTGTTGGAAAGATATCAGTTTGTCTTTGTTGTCCTCTGACAAATCAACTGCACAGTACATTTCAGTGTTCCTCAAGGTTCCGTTTTAGGACCACTATTGTTTTCACTGTATATTTTACCTCTTGGTGATGTCATTCGGAAACATAATGTTATTTTTCACTGCTATGCGGATGACACACAGCTGTATATTTCAACAAAACATGGTGAAGCCCCAAAATTGCCCTCCCCGGAAGCCTGTGTTTCAGACATAAGGAAGTGGATGGCTGCAAATGTTCTACTTTTAAACTCGGACAAAACAAAGATGCTTGTTCTAGGTCCCAAGAAACAAAGAGATCTTCTGTTGAATCTGACAATTAATCTTGATGGTTGTACAGTCATATAAAAAAAAACTGAAGGACCTCGGCGTTCCTCTGGACCCTGATCTCTCTTTTGACGAACATATCAAGACTGTTTCAAGGACAGCTTTTTTCCATCTACGTAACACTGCACATGCTTTTGTCACTTCTAGGTGAGACTACTGCAATGCTCTAGTTTCCGGCTACCCGATTAAAGCACTAAACAATCTTCAGTTAGTGATATACACGGCTGCTAGAATCTAGACTAGAACCCCAAAATTGTATCATATTATTCCAGTGCTAGCCTCTCTACACTGGCTTCCTGTTAAGGCAAGGGCTGAACTCAAGGTTATACTTATAACCTACAAAACATTATATGGGCTCGCTCCTACCAATCTTTCTGATTTGGTCCTGAAGTACATACCTACATATACACTACGGTCACAAGATGCAGGCCTCCTTACTGTTCCTAGAATTTCTAAGCAAAGAGCTGGAGGCAGGACTTTCTCCTATAGAGCTCAATTTTTATGCAATGGTCTGCCTACCCATGTGAGAGACGCAGACTCGGTCTCAACCTTTAAGGTCCTGGAGTGGCCTAGCCAGTCTCCAGACCTTAATTCCATAGAAAATCTGTGGAGGGAGCTGAAGGTTCGAATTGCCAAATGTCAGCCTCGAAACCCTGCCAAGAGGAGTGGGACAAAATCCCTCCTGAGATATGTGCAAACCTGGTGGCTAACTACAAGAAACGTCTGACCTCAGTGATAGCCAACAAGGGTTTTTCCACCAAGTACTAAGTCATGTTTTGCAGAGGGGTCAAATACTTATTTAACTTATTAAAATGCAAATCTATTTACATATTTTTTACATGCATTTTTTTTGATCTCTCACTGTTCAAATAAACTTACCATTAAAATCATAGACTGATCATTTCTTTGTCAGTGGGCAAACATACAAAATCAGCAGGGGATCAAATACTTTCCCCCCTCACTGTATGCACACACATCCTCACCTGCAGCACGGCGCTCTGGTCAAAGTTATATGCGCTGGGTCGTCCCTCCAAAGTAGAGAAGGCCACGTTGCCCCCAGTCAAAGGGGAGATGTCACTGAACTCGTCTGTGCACAATGCCATCCTCTCGTCGTCACCCGGGCGGATATATCCCTTGGCGTTCTTCCCGTAGGTCTTGCTACAGGAGGCGCTGTAGTACTGGTAGGGCACCCATGGTCCATCCTGATTTGTCCGCTTGTAGATGGCAAAGCTCTCCGGTCGGCTGGTGTAGAACTTGAGCCGCACGTAGGTGATCTCAAAGGCCTTACCTGTGGAGATACAGAAGTTAGTATACTACAGTCTGAAGGGATGCAGGAATTAGTATGTACACTACAGTATGTAAATACAAATGCATTTCAGCAGCAAACTTTGTCCCCCTCCATTTCTCCCCACAGAAACAGACTTGGTCTAATTGTTTGCGACACACATTGCTTGCTAAAGATGCTATCGTTAGTTCAATCAAATATTACATTTTATAACTTCATAACATGTAAAAGGACAAATGCATGAGTCTGTTTATCACTATGATTTATGTAGAAATGAAAGTTTCTTATTCTACTCTCCACCGCTGTAAACATTGCACTTTGCCTTTCATTTCAAGATTTTAGGCACAGGTTATGCACCTCTCATTATTTGGTTTCTCCCATTTTGGGAGTGTTTTTGATGTTTATTAGAAATGTTCATATTTATTCTAATGAAGTATTTTTTTCAGTAACGTGTGAAGTATTGGCCTTTAGAATTTAATGTGTGCAATGGCAGGCCAATTGCCTCCAAGCTCATCATTAAGCTTGAGGCCCTGGGTCTCAACCACGCCCTGTGCAATTGGGTTCTTGACTTCCTGACGGGCCGCCCCCAGATGGGGAAGGTAGGAAACAACATCTCCACTTCGTTGATCCTCAACACTGGGGCCTCACAAGGGTGCGTGCTCAGCCCCCCCCCCTATGCTCAGCCCCTTCCTCACGATCCAACTCAAATCGTCAAGTTTGCAGACGACACAACAGTAGTAGGCTTGATTACCAACGACAACGAGACAGCCTAAAAAGGAGGGGAGGTCCCTTGGAATGTGGTGTCAGGAAAATAACCTCTCACTCAACGTCTACAAAACAAAGGAGATTATCGTAGACCTCAGGAAACAGCAGAGGGAGCACCCCCCCTATCCACATCGACGGGACAGTAGTGGAGAAAGAGGAAAGGTAAGTTCCTCGGCATACACATCACAGACAAACTGAAATGGTCCACCCACACAGACTGTGTGGTGAAGGCACACCAGTGCCTATTCAACCTCAGGAGGCTGAAGAAATGTGGCTTGTCACCTAAAACCTTCACAAACTTTTAAAGACACACAATTGAGAGCATCCTGTCGGGCTGTATCACCCCCTGGTATGACAACTGCACCTCCCACAACTGCAAGGCTCTCCAGAGGGTGAACAACGTAGCCCCAGGGGGGAAACTACCTGCCCTCCAGGACACCTACATCACCCAATGTCACAGGAGGGCCAAAAAGATCATCAAGGACAACAACCATCCGAGCCACTGCCTGTTCACCCCGCTACCATCCAGAAGGTGAGGTTAGTACAGGTGCATCAAAGCAGGGACAGAGAGACTGAAAAACAGCTTCTATCTCAAGGCCATCAGACTGTTAAACAGACATCCCTAACACAGAGAGGCTGCTGCCTAAATAGAGACTTGAAATCACTGGCCACGTTAATAAATGGATCACTAGTCACTTTAATAATGGCACTCTAATAATGTTTACATATCTTGCATTACTCATCCCATATGAATATATTGTATTTTATACCATCTTTTGCATCTTGCCTATGCCGCTCTGTCATATATTTATATGTATATATTCTTATTCCAACCCTTTCTTCCAGATTTGTGTGTATTAGGTAGTTGTGGAATTGTTAGATTACATGTTAGATATTGCTGCACTGTCAGAACTAAACTCAGCAAAAAAAGAAATGTCCCTTTTTCAGGACCATGTCTTTCAAAGATAATTCGGAAAAGTCCAAATAACTTCACAGATCTTCATTGTAAAGTGTTTAAACCCTCCCGTCGTCCTCGTATTGTGCCTACATCCCGTGTCACCCTGTCCCGTTTTGGCTAAATGCCCGATGGGCACAAGTGTGACAGTATGCGTGTGAACAGCCGTTGCAGATGTATTTCCTACACCTGCAGTACACCGTGTGTCTTGGAGTCCTTCTTTGGTGGGCAGAGCTGACACCTCTTCCCATTACTTGCCGCGGTGGCTGGGGCAGCGAGCGGGGCGGAGGCCGGGCACCTCAGGTTGTTGATCACGAGCCGCCGTAGCACTCTGACGCCGCTTCCGTGCGGGGGAGATGCTGCCTTCTTTGGATCAATGGCTAAACAAGTGCCTTTCCCAGGAGGTCCATGAACACCCTCCTCTTGTTCCGCTTCCCAGGCATCCAGTCAGGCTTGATCTCTCGCCACATCACAAGGCGTTGTAGGACACGTCGAGGAGGTTGTGGAAGATGACCAGGGGCCAGTCATCCGTCTGCACCTCGAGTACTTGTGAAAGACCTTGAGCGGCATGGTAGCACGGAACACGGTCCTGCTGCTCTCCGCGTCCCACAGGCTGGCCGAAGCCTCGCCTCAGGACCCCACTAGGATCAGCAGCCCTACGTAGGCACGCAGGTCCGTGGCGTCCATGGCTCGCCAGCCATCACCATATTTTTTCACCCCCTGCAGATTTGTCATGTCCACAATTATCCTTTCAATTGCCGGCGTGAAGAACAGGTGGAAGGTGGGCACGCGACACGACAAAGGCTGTGGGGCTCGGCGTCAAGGCCGGCTCAGCGTAGCAGATCACACGGGGCCCTGTCGCGGCGGCAATAGGCCACGGGGGACCATTTGATTTTGCCGTTTTTTGACAGCAACGTCTCCCTTTCGGCTTGGGGGGAGGCCATCTCTTCCTCCAGGTTTTCCTCCGGGTCTTCCTCCGAAGAGAGCAACTGCGATACGTCGTCGGCCTCCTCCTCGCGCTTGTATTCCTCCCCGTTTTGGTCTTCCGAAACCTCTTCCTCCTCCTCGGAATCAGAGTAGTCTTCTTGATCGACGCTGGAGAAGATCTGTTCTAGGACCTGTGCCGCGGTGAAATGGTGGCTTGGGTCCACTGAGCAGCGGGGAAGAGCACACGGCACGGGGGAGCTGATGACTTTGTGCGTTGCTGACAATATTAGTATTGTCTCTACGGCCAGCTTACAAGGGAGACTAGGTGAATCAACGAGGCATGCGTTCGCCCCTGTCGCGCCACTGGGAGTGTGTAGCTGTGTGCAGTTCACCCCTGATGCACCGCTGGCTGGCTGCCCTCTTGCACACCGCGGGACATGTCCGGGCGTGTGTAGCCGTGCCTGCTGTTCACCCCTGTCAGAGCACCGCTGGGCTTGTGTAGCCATGTGCACTACATGGACCACTGAACTCAGGGGCCTTGTTCTACCTGCACGCAGGACAGCGGGAGGCCTTTACACAGCCTCTCTCACTGCCTCGCTCTCACCGCGGGGGAGTGCCACACACACACACACACACACACACAGTAGACACAATAACATACACCTTACTAGTGGCTGGCTGGGTCACTCTGACCTGAGCACAGAGGGGACTCCTCGAAAAACAGGGCCTGGGTCACTTTGACCCCAGGACGGAGGGGGAGCCCCACCTCACACAGTATACACAACAACAAACACCTCGCTAGTGGCTGGCTGGGTCGCTCTGACCCCGAGCACAGAGGGGAAGCCCTCGAACACAACCTCGCCACTCACAGTAGACACAATAACATACACCTTGCTAGTGTTGGCTGGCTGTCTGCGTCACTCTGACCCCGAGCACAGAGGGGAGCACTCCAAACGCAGGGCTTGGGTCACTCTGACCCGAGGACGACGGGAGGGATTTATTAAACACTGTTTCCCATGCTTGTTCAATGAACCATGAACAATTACTGAACGGTCGTTAAGACACTACAGCTTACAGACGGTAGGAAATTAAGGTCAGTTATGAAAACTTAGGACACTAAAGAGGCCTTTCTACGTACTCTGAAAAACACTAAAAGAAAGACGTCCAGGGTCCCTGCTCATCTGTGTGAACGTCCTTAGGCATGCTGCAAGGAGGCATGAGGACTGCAGATGTGGCCAGGGCAATAAATTGCAATGTCCCTACTGTGAGACGCCTAAGACATCGTAACAGGGAGACAGGACAGACAGCTGATCATCCTCGCAGTGGCAGACCATGTGTAAAAACACATGCACAGGATCGGTACATCCGAATATCACACCTGCAGGACAGGTACAGGATGGCAATAACAACTGCCCAAGAACCAGGAATGCACAATCTCTGTCAACTCTCACACAGTCCACTATAGGCAGAGAGAGGCTGGACTGAGGGCTTGTAGGCCTGTTGTAAGGCAGGTCCTCACCAGACATCACCGGCAACAACATCACCTATGGGCACAAACCCACCGCCGCTAGACCAGACAGGACTGGCAAGAAGTGCTCTTCACTGACGAGTCACCATTTTGTTTCTCCAGGGGTGATGGTCGGATTCGCGTTTATCGTAGAAGGAATGAGCGTTACACCGAGGCCTGTACACTGGAGCCAGATCGATTTGGAGGTGGAGGGTCTGTCATGGTCTGGGGCGGTGTGTCCCAGCATCATCGGACTGAGCTTGTTGTCATTGCAGGCGATCTCAAAGCTGTGCGTTACAGGGAAGACATCGTCCTCCCTCATGTGGTACCCTATATGAAAAACAATTCTAATTTAGAATGCTAAATCACATTGTTATCTTTTCACAAATGGTTTCATATTTAACCATATACGTTTTACAACATTTAGATGTAAATCGGGAAACTCGGACGTGTCTACTTTCAGAGTTACAGTTATCTTGTTATACCATCCAGAATGACATCACAAAATGCTAAATGACGTGACATGATTATTGTTTCAATCTTCACCAACCTTTTCCCACATTCTTTATGTTAGAAATATTGTTACAATGTCCAATCTTTAGATGTTAAAGTTTTGGCAAGTCTCTGTTGTAACACTCACATTCCATTCTCAATACTGCAAAGGCAAGGGAGAGGGAGAGAAAGTTATGTAATAAAACCGGCACAACGTCCACCATTCCTCTCTGGTGGGAGAGAGGGGGGGTGGCTATCTTTGATCCTCACCCAGGAGTGAGAGTCATGACAGAAGCAACATGTGAAGCAACATGTGATAACATAAAACAACACGTGAACACATGTGAAAACAATCTCAGAATATAAATGTAACAACCTGGGGAGGAACAATTTCACTATGTGGTACCATGACACTACACATGACAACATTTGAGTGCACGTGAAAACCCAGGTGTCAAATGTAATTTGGAATGTTTTACATTGAAAGGAATAATTGACATTGATGGAAAAAGTACCCAATTGTCATACTTGTGTAAAAATAAAGATACCTTAATAGAACGACTAAAGTAAAAGTCACCCAGGGATTGCCAGAGGCACACTCCAACACCCAGACATCATTTACAAAAACATTTGTGTTTTGTGAGTCCACCAGATCATGACCAGGGGTGTTCCCTTGATAAGTGAGTGAATTGGATAATTTCGATGTCCTGCTAAGAATTTAAAAAGTAACAAGTACTTTTGGTTGTCAGGGAAAATGTATGATGTAAAAACTACACTATTGTCTTCAGGAATGTAGTGAAGTAAAAGTAAACATTGTCAAAAATATAAATAGTAAAGTACAGATACCCCAAAAACGACTTAAGTACTTTACACCACTGCCGTTCTTAGAACATTTGTGTTCTAAGAACAACATTATTAGTCTCTCGATGTGCAAAACTGATAGAGACATACCCCAAGCGACTTACAGCTGTAATCGCAGCAAAAGGTGGCGCTACAAAGTATTAACTTAAGGGGGCTGAATAATTTTGCACGCCCAATTTTTCAGTTTTTGATTTGTTAAAAAAGTTTGAAATATCCAATAAATGTCGCTCCACTTCATGATTGTGTCCCACTTGTTGTTGATTCTTCACAAAAAAATACAGTTTTATATCTTTATGTTTGAAGCCTGAAATGTGGCAAAAGGTCGCAAAGTTCAAAGGGGCCGAATACTTTTGCAAGGCACTGTAGGAAGCGATTAAGGGATAAATGGAGAGAAAAATGGAGAGAAAGAGGGCTAGAGGGAGAGAGATGGAACGAGAGCGTGCATGTGTGTGTGTGAGAGAGACAGAGAGAGGGGAGACATGAATAGAGAAAGAGATACAAATGACAAATGTGGGAAGGGAGGGGCGAGGGAGGGATGAAGACTTTACACTTTTATCTCAGGGATTTTCTTATAAACTCATACACTCCTTATAAAAAGGAAAAGCCAAAGCTGAGAAAAATAGGCATCTAAATTAGCCCCGTCTGTCTGGCAGATCCCCAGCAAAGAAGAAATGTCCTCTGAATTTCTTATGTGGGGGCGTCTGAGAGGGATTTGGCAGGCTCTGCAAACTTCTAGCTATAATTGATGTTATAGTCTAATTGAGGCACTGGGGGTGAGCATACATTTTTTTGTTGTTTTGTTTGAGTGGAGAGTAGAGTCTCACAAGCCGTGTTCAATTAAACCATGAAAGCACTATATTTCTGCATTTTGCAGAATCTTCATGCTTGCATGGCCACTTGTGGATGATTCTGCTGCTGCATGGGCTGTCAACCATGAGAAGCATGCTGAGAATAAGTACGTGTTTCCGTCCTAAATGTCTCTTGATAAGTGAACTGTAAAAATGTCTGATTATTGAACTGTATGTCGGTTATGTGTGTGAATCAGAGCACACATTATCTTGAGCATCAACCACCCTAATACATGCTTTCAAACAGAGCAGAGAATCCACAACGCTAGCTAGGAACACTAGCTTCCTTTGGTGTCGTTTTTCTATACCACTCAGCGTAATACCGCCCTCGTCCACTCTTGGTGACCTAGTAGGCAACAACAACCAACCTGCACTCTTTAAAGGGCCTTACATTAATGTAGTTTAGAAAGGTTCAAATCAGTAAGGCTGGCCTGAACGCTAGCTTTAACTTTATCCAGTAAGCATAACTCACATAGAATAAGAAACTACAGGCATAGTGGGAATGTATACTGTACAAGCGTATCATAATCAGCATAGCATCTTGTTAGTTCTCCTTATAGTTAGCTATGTGCGGAATGCCATTCACCTATTTACTTTTTAGCCTATGAGCACGGCACAATAACACACATTCCCCACGCTTGCTGTTTATTAACCTATTGGTACACACTTTACAATCATCACCTTTCTCTCTCTCTCAACCAATGGGCGTAAATCTTGGGATGTAATTATATTTCATGTTCTCTCACTTGCGTGTTACAGAAAAAGTTACCGACAACCTTCCACCTCCGCACAGTCACCAGCTATAATAACCTAAAGGCCCGTCATAAGACATCTTGTCTCCCAGCGGGGGAGTTTCGATGCCAGCAGTCCAGCAAACGGCTACCTGTCATCAGCATCTGGAACCCGAGTATCATTCCCCAAAATATGTCATATTACATTCCGTATTTGTTGTTAATGCAGTTTGTTTAAAAATGTGTGAGTGTGTATGAGGCCTTAGGCCTTAAGCATCTATCAGAGTCCAAAACGTGTATGCCGTGTTGGTTGGGAATTTTGGAGAGGTGCGTGATTGGGCTGTTCGTTGACTGCGAATGGTGATGTCAAAGCCGCATCAAAATGGTACGCCGGACCATCCCTTCTCTGCGTCTGTAGACTGTTAATTAGGCTTAAGTTGAAACCTTTTAGTAAAATACCCATCACCCTGATAGGAATATACAGCCTAATGACATCTGTCTACTCCTCTCTGCCAAAACATTAGCCATCTTCACAGTTAGACTTCCTCTCTTGGCTGTCCCAACTCAGCAACACTATCTTTCCCACAGCAGCACTAAAATAATTTAATTTACTCTCAGCATGAGGTGAGTTTAGTTCGGCTGGCACAGATAAAAAGAGAAAGAAAAGGAAGAGGAGAATAAAATGTGTGGAAAGTCTGTGCGTCCCCTGTGAAGATAGTCAGTCTAATTGAGAAGGACATTAGTGTGTTTTTCTCTGTTACTGGTTGATGATGAGTTAGCTTTGTCAATCTTTCATCAAAAAGGCAAAAAAAACTGTATTTCCAGTTGACCTATTACACCCATAGATCCCAATTATTTTTACACTGAATATCAACTAATAATAAAATATTTTTTTTGTGTTCAATGTTCATTCTGTGCTCTCAGTGAAGTGAACACAGCAACAGAGAACCACTTGAACTGAGTAGCTGAATGAAAATTACTGTGTTGAATAGGTTTTACCTTGGACCCCTCTCCAGCCCAGCCATCCGGTCATCACACAGCTGTGTGGCCCACCACGCTTGGGCCCTGATGTGTCCTGAGTGGCCCAGACCTAGACTAAACTACATCTCCACAGTAGACTCAATATTTACCAAACTACTCTGGATATTTACAGGATTCTCTGTTCGCTTTGAAAGTTTTTTTGTAGATTATCATTACTAAACTTGACAGGAATAACGTCAACGTGGTTGAAAAAGAAAGTGTTTGACCCTGATATATGGTCTTTGGTCTGACTAACGTGCGATTCTGCCCTAGAAACACTTTAGCATAATCTAGTATTTTAGCATTGAAAGTATCTTGAAACCAGTTACATTTGTGAATGTAAACTGTAGTAGTTTGTTCATAGTTGGGTATATAGACAGTTGTATATGTACAGTACACTGTAAAGAAAAAAATTCCTGTAGTTTGACAGTAAATTACTGGAAGCACAGTATCCAGTATGTTAATGTAAATGTACGGTAAAATACTGGCTGCACAGAAGCCATTAAATGACTGTAGATTTACGGGACCTTTACTGTAACAAATTTACCGTGCATTACTGGAAGCACAGTAGTTAGTAAACTGTTGCAGTTTTATAGGCAAAGGTAGCTAGTGCCAAAGTCAAGCAGTATTTCTCTTACATGTATTTGATATAGGTATTTCCATACTTTTATTCATACCTAATATTTTGTATTTCACTGGCCCGGAACTTCTTATGGCTGGAGGGCAGTGTTGAGTAGCTTGGATGAACAAGGTGCCCACAGTAAACTGCCTGCTACTCAGGCCCAGAAGCTAAGATATGCATATTATTAGTAGATTTGGATAGAAAACACTCTGCAGTTTCTAAAACTGTTTGATTGATATAACAGAACTCACATGGCAGACAAAAACCAGAGAAAAAAAATCCAACCAGGAAGTGGGAAATATGAGGTTTGTAGTTTAACTCTTTGCCTATACAATAGTGTCTTTGGGGTCCGATTGCACTTCCTAGGGCTTCCACTAGATGTCAACAGTCTTTAGAACCTTATTTGAGGCTTCTACTGTGAAGGAGGAGAGAATGAGAGCTGATTGAGTAAGAGGTTAGGCAGAGTGCCATGAGCTCAGTCTCACGTGCGCCCGTGCGAGTTAGCTGCGTTCCATTGCATTTCTAAAGACAAAAGAATTCTCCGGTTGAAACATGATTGAAGATTTCTGTTAAAAATATCCTAAATATCCTTGATTCTATACATCGTTTGACATGTTTCTACGAACTGAAACAGAACTTCATGACTTTTAGTCTGGCCTGCGTGTCGGGAATTTGGATTTGTGAACTAAACGTGCGAACAGAAAGGAGGTATTTGGACATAAATGGACTTTATCGAACAAAAACAAGCATTTGTGGAACTGGGATTCCTGGGAGTGCATTCTGATGAAGATCAAAGGTAAGTGAATATTAATAATGCTATTTCTGACTTCTGTTGACTCCACAACATGGCGGGTACCTGTATAGCTTTTTTTGTGTCTGAGCGCCGTACTCAGATTATTGCATGGTGTGCTTTTTCTGTAAAGCTTTTTTAAAATATGACACAGCAGTTGCATTAAGCAGAAGTTTATCTAAAGTTCCATGCATAAAACTTGTATCTTTTATCAATGTTTATTATGAGTATTTCTGTAAATTGATGTGGCTCTCTGCAAAATCACCGGATGTTTTGGAAGCAAAACATTACTGAACGTAACGCGCCAATGTAAACTGAGATTTTTGGATATAAATATGAACTTTATCAAACAAAACATACATGTATTGTGTAACATGAAGTCCTATGAGTGTCATCTGATGAAGATCAAAGTTTAGTGATTCACTTTCTCTAATTTTGCTATTTGTGACTCCTCTCTTTGGCTGGAAAAATGGCTGTGTTTTTCTGGGACCTAACATAATTGTTTGGTGTGCTTTCGTCGTAAAGAATTTTTGAAAATCAGAAACTGTGGTGGGATTAACAACAATTGTATCTTTAAAATGGTGTAAAAATATATGTATATCACATTTTTTCTAATACAAATATATACTTGGAAGTTACAACATTCTCTGAAATGGTAACATACATTTTTTATTTGCTATGACTGTGGTATATTATTGTTAACCTTAGTTTAATACACTGACTGTAAGTCACTCTGGATAAGAGTGTCCTCTAAATTACCAAAATGTAAAACATTTAGCTGGCAAAGAACCCTGCTGGGTATTATTCTAAAGACCTCCTACCCAAACAAGTTCAAATTTGGATCAAAATACAAATAGTTTGAGGGCAGAGCTCATTAGAATAATACCCAGCAGTATGCTTTCCAAATGCAAATGTTTAACTTTTTAGGGCTAGGGGGCAGTATTCGGAAATTCAGATGAATGACCTGCCCAAAGTAAACTGCCTGTTACTTAGGCCCAGAAGCTAGGATATGCATATGGTAGTATTGGATAGAAAACACTCTGAAGTTTCTAAAACTGTTAAAATCATGTCTGTGAGTATAACAGAACTGCTATGGCAGGTAAAACCCAGATGAAAATCCATCTAGAATTGTATTTATTGAGGTCACAGCCAATTCAAATGATTGTTTATGGTAGATTCAAAGGAATACCTCCCAGATTGCAGTTCCTATGGCTTCCACTAGAGTTCAGCAGTCTTTAGAAAGGGTTTCAGGGTTGTTTTTTGAAAAATGACTTAGTAAATTGTAGTTTTTCAAGGTCCTCTCATTTTGGACTGTAGTCTTCTGGTGTGTGTGGATGAGGGCTCGCACTTCGTTATTTATCTCCGGAATTGAACATACTACATTCCGTCTTAAATGTTATAGTTTCTTTACATATTAGGGTACCTGCGGATTGATTAGAAACGTTGTTTGACTTGTTTGGATAAAGTTCATTGGTAACTTTTGGGATTCCTTTGTATGCACGTTGAACGAGTGGGTTACTGAATCAAACGCTCCAACTAAACTGACTTTTTTGGGATATAAAGAAGGACTTTATTGAACAAAACAACCATTTGTTGTGTAGCTGGGACCCTTGGGAGTGCAAACAGAGGAAGTTCTTCAAAGGTAAGCAATTTATTTTTTCGCTATTTCTGACTTTTGTGACACCTCTGCTGGTTTGGAAAATGTTAATGCTTTTGTGTGGGGCGCTGTCCTCAGATAATCGCATGGTATGCGTTCACCAAAACGTATTTTTGAAATCTGACAACGCGGTTGGATTAACAAGAGGTTAAGCTTCTTTTTTTTAACCTTTATTTAAGAATTTTATTTATTTATTTTTATTTTACCTTTAATTAACTAGGCAGGTCAGTTAAGAACAAATTCTTATTTTCAATGACGGCCTAGGAACAGTGGGTTAACTGCCTGTTCAGGGGCAGAACGACAGATTTGTACCTTGTCAGCTTGGAGGTTTGAACTTGCAACTTTCCGGTTACTAGTCCAACTCTCTAACCACTATCCTGCCGCCCCAAGACAATTTTATGTTCATGAATGTTTAATATTACGATATTTGTATTTTGAATTTCGCACTCTGCAATTTCTCCAGGTGTTATCGAGGTCGCTATAGTGCCCCCCACCTATCCCAAATAAGTTAATTTACATTTTGGTCATTTAGCAGACACTGTTGTCACTGCATTCATCGAAGGTTTATAAAAAACACATATCACAGTCATAGCAAGTAAAATGTTTCCGTAACCGGGACTGTTGTTATAGTTAAATCTCTGGCAAGTGCAAAGTATGTTACTGTAATATAAACATGAACTTATCACCAGCTTCCTGTAAGTTACTGTAAAATGCAGCTAAATTATGAAGTTAAACACTGAAGTTAGCCTATACTGTAAGAAAAATAAATGCTACTGTAATCATTTTGGCATTACACAATACTTTACTGTAATTACATGGTATTAGTGCAATCTCGTTGGTTGCTAGTTATTTGTACATTACAGCATCTTTATTCATATTTGGTGTTTTATATCACTTGCGACTCCAAAGGCCTAAACAAAGGCTTCCAAACTGGCCGTGATTACAGGGCAAAACCGATCAAAAGGACACGGCTTAATATTGAACCATTGGAGGTTTAAGACCCACTGTCACTATGATCTGCACCCAATAAACATTACGTTGTTACAACACTACTGCCACATCAGTTCAATTGGTACAGCATTCTCAATAAAGGGTTCAAAAATTACACTGAGTGTACAAAACATTAGGAACAGCTGCTCTTTCCATGACATACACTGACCAAGTGAATCCAGATGAAAACTATGATCCCTTATTGATGTCACTTGTTAAATCCAATTCAATCAGTTTAGATGAAGTGGAAGAGATTGGTTAAATAAAGATTTGTAATACAAGTGAGACACGGATTGTGTATGTGTGCCATTCAGAGGGTGAGTGGGCAACACAAAAAATGTAATTGCCTTTGAACAGTAACTGCCAAGCACAACGGTTTGAGTGTCACTCACTGCAACACTGCTGATGTTTCATGCTCAACAGTTTCCCGTGTTTGTTACATATGGATCACCACCTGAAGGACATTCAGCCAACTTGACATAACTGTGGGAAGGCTGGGAGTCAACATGGGCCCACATCCCTGTGCAACGTTTTGACACCTTGTAGAGTCCATGCCCCACCGAATTGAGGCTGTTCGGAGGGCAAAAAGGGTTGCAACTAAATATTAGGAACGTGTTCCTAATGTTTTGTACATTCAGTATATAGCAAGGCAAGTCTCAAAATATGTTAATGAGCAAACAATTCTTTCCCCTCACAAAATGTTTCCACAATGCACTATTCACAGAATGCTGTAATAAATATACGCAATACGTAAGGGATAATCAATGAGGGGCTATGACTGGAAGCTGTGTTGACCTTCCACGAGGTTGCATTTTTTTCAAGAGAATGGATAAAGAGTTGCCCGAGTTGCTTATTCGTTTCATACCATGGCTATGATTTAACAGATTTGACACTAGAAATGTGTTCAACATCCACTGAAGTAGTTTGCAAGTTTACTAGATAGCTACAGTAGTTGCTCTGGTAACCAAGCAGAATTGTTAGTTTAGCTAACCAAACCATCAGTACTAGCTTGCCATTGTGATAATCAAATTCAACAATGCCAATTGGTTACACAGACTTTGGCCTCCCATCCTTTTCTAACCATCTCTTGCCGGCTTTGTTTTCGTGTTACCTGATGAAATTGCTGTACACTGATCTTTTTGCCATCTAATGCACATTGAAATGTCATAAATCAACACTGCAGAGCTCTCCCTGTCCTCTGCAGTGCCTTGATTGTATTACTGTTGATGACATCTGGTATCTGGAAATGTACACCCTGGCCCATCTACTGTTGCTAGCCCCAATTCTGACTTATGCTGATTTCTGCTCTCGTAAAAGCCTGGGTTTTCTGCACGTTAACACGAGAAGCTTATTACCTAAAATGGATCAATTGATAGTGTGGATTCACAGCTCCAATCCAGATGTGTTGGTCATTACTGAGACATGGTTAAGAAAGACTGTTTGGAATACTGTTGTTAACCTTTCTGGTTATAACCTTTTTCGTCAAAACAGATCTTCCTAAGGTGGGGGAGTGGTAATCTTTACCAAGGATCGCCTTCAGTGCTAAGATGTCTCAAACCAAGTCTGTCCCCAAACAATTTGTTTTTCTGGTTTTAAGCATTCAACTTTCAAATAGCTCTTTGTCGACTGTTGCTGAGTGTTATCATCCTCCATCAGCCCCAGCCCCAGCCTGTACCTTACCTGCCCTAAGGTCTCTCCTGGCCCCTTACACAAAGTCTGAATTTGTCCTGCTAGGTGACCTAAACTGGGACATGCTTAAACCTGTTCAGGATAGGGGGCAGTATTTCCCCTTTGGATGAATTGCGTGCCCATAGTGAACTGCATCAAAATCTGTCCTAAATTGCTAATATATGCATAGTATTATTATTAATATTATTGGATAGAAAACACTCTGAAGCTTCTAAAACCGTTTGAATTGTGTATGTGAGTATAACAGAACTCACAGGGCAGGCAATCTTCCAAACTAGTTTTGGAATTCTGAAAGTTGGGGCAACTTTGACGTCATCGCCCCCTCCCTTCCCAACAAGTTATGGATCTGGACTTCCTATGTCTTCCACTAGATGTCCTCATTCAGTAGGAAGTGCAATGGAGCATTTGCTGTGAACTTTGACCTAATGGGAAGGAATTTTACTACAGTGTCGCAAAAGATTCATGTGCTTGAAAGCGCATATGCGTTTGGAGTGCTTCCTCTGTTCCAATCAGCCCGAGATGAACTAGGATTGTCCGGTTGGAATGCCATTCGTTTTGTACGTTTATAACATCCTGAAGATTGATTCTGCACTTAGTTTGACCAGTTTCGTCGACCTGTAATATGTCATTTGGAAGTTGATGCAAAATTATCCTGGACCAGAAGTAATTTTTTGGGTATTTGAGCTGAAAGTGGTAGCAAATGCTGCTACATGGACACTAGAATTGAACATTATGAAACAAAACGATTTATTGTTGAACTAGGACTCCTTCCACTACATTCTGATCGAAGACCATCAAAGGTAAGGGAATATTCATGTTGTATTTTTGTATTTCTGTTGACTCCAACATAGCGGAGAAATTCTCAGATTATTGCAATGTTAGGCTTTTACCGTAAGGTTAAAAAAAATGTGACACAGCATTCAGAACCAGTGTATATTTTTAATTATATGTAGAACATGTATCTTTAGTCAAAGTTTATGATGAGTATATCTGTTATCTGGCGTAGCTTTCTATAATTTCTCCAGACATTTTGGAGAATTTTCTGAACATGGCGTCAATGTGAACCGAGATTTATGGATATAAAATGCATATTATCGAACAAAACAAATGTACTGTGTAACATGTCATATGACTGTCATCTGATGAAGATTTTCAAGAGGTTAGTGAATGATTTTTAAAAATCCTGCTTATGTGATTGTATCTTTTGTTCTACAAAATGGCTGTTTTTTTCTTTGTTTTGGTGGTGGTCTAACATAAATATATGCTGTGTTTTCGCCGTAAAACATTTAAAAAATCTGACACGCTGGGTAGATGAACAAGGTGTTTATCTTTCATTTGAGGTATTGGACTTGTTAATGTGTGGAGGTTAAATATTTAGAAGAATATTTTTGCATTCCCTGCGCCACCGTTTCAGCTGAATGGGGGGGGGGTGGAGTTCCCCTAGGGGAATCCCTCGCCTAAACTGGTTTTAAACCACCTGACCAAGTCCTAAAGCAGTGGTCACCAACCGGTCGATCGCAATCGACATGCCAATCTCCAAGGCATTTCTAGTTGATCGCCAAACATTTCTGTAAAAAACGATAAAGCCGTGTCTTCTTATTTTTAGGGGGGATAGTAGTTGCAGCCAATTCACCTGCCCTGCGCACCGGGTAGGCAAACTGTTGCCGTTTGGTGTGTCTGAAGGTACGGACTCTGCCTTCCCGGTGGGCCTGGAAAGGAAATCAAGTGCCTATGCCACTGCTGGCCAATCAGATTGCTCAGATGACCGAGTCTGCAGTAACACAAAATTGATACTGTGAGATTTCAAAACATGTAAAACCATGACTAGAGAGAGACTCAACGAATACAGCAAAGAGCTGCTGTTTTTATGAGTGCGTTCATGTTTAAGTTCTTACTAAGCACTGTCAACACTTTCTATTCAACACTTTTATAAGCCATGAAATGCGCGTTCCTCCTATTTCCACTCAGCTCTACAACAAGCAGTGCAGCAGTAATGAATGAGTAGGAAAGTGTATCTATTGGCTTGCGTTGTTGTTGTTATTATTAGCAGCTTTGGTCTTTTTTAAAATCTAGGAATATTTCCCTTTCTCTGTTCATAGGAGTAACATGAGTTCGTGCATGAGGCAGAAATAATGCGGTGCGACTCGAGTTTCGCCATCAGCTGGAAGACGGTGTCCCTTTTTGGTCAGTGTCAGTGGACGAAAGGGAGAGCGGAGGGATGTGGAGAGACGACCCTCAGTCGACCCTCTGCTCTCTCCCTCCGCTGAGACTGACCATCAGATGCAGGCACCCTCAGCCCAGTAAAATAAAAAGCTAATTATTTAAATGTATGCTCACTCAGCTGTGCCTCAAAAGTAATACAACAATGGATCTATTACCAGCGTGATCATATAGCCTGCCTCAAATTTGTAAAAATAATTTTTTTAAAGTCCCGAACAACTACGCAATGGCAGGTAAATTCAAGCAATGCCAGGATGCGGTGATAATGTATTGGACCTATAGCTTAATGCACAAACCTTGCATAGGCTTACATTTCTTAATGTTTGGGCTGCAATCCCGTTAACGTGATGATATGACAACAGCCAGTGAAAGTGCAGGGTGCCAAATTCAAAACAGAAATCTCATAATTATAATTCCTCAAACATACATGTATCTTATACCGTTTTAAAGGTAGTCTTGTTGTTAATCCCACCACAGTGTCCGGTTTCAAATATGCTTTTCAGCGAAAGCACCACAAACGATTATGTTTGGTCATCACCAAACCACAATGAAAACAGCCATTTTTCCTGCCAAAGAGAGGAGTCACAAAAAGCACAAAGAGATCAAATGAATCACTAACCTTTGATGATCTTCATCAGATGACACGTGTTTTGTTTGATAAAGTTCATATTTATATAAAAAAAATCTGAGTTTACATTGGCGAGTTACCTTCACTAGTTCCAAAAACATCCAGTGATTTTGCATAGGCACATTGAATCAACAGGAATACTCATCATAAATGTAGATGATAATACAAGTGATACACATGGAATTATAGATATACCTGTCCTTAACTTGTTTTGGCTGCAGGGGCAGTGTTGAGTAGCTTGGATGAAAAGGTGCCCATTGTAAACGGCCAGCTCCTCAGTCTCAGTTGCTAATATATTGCATAGTATTATTAGTATTGAATAGAAAACTCTGAAGTTTCTAAAACTGTTTGAACTATGTGTGTGAGTATAACAGAACTCATATTGCAGGCAAAAAACGGAGAAATTCCACTTCGTGTTTGTATTTTTTCTGGGGGTGGCAGATTTTCAACCAAGCTCTCATTGAAATTACAGCGATATGGATTAGTTTTTACTTACTTATGTTGACCTGCGTTCCACCGGTCATCTGAAGTCATTCTAATTCTCCGGTTGGTATGTTATTCAAGATATGTAAATATCATTCTAAAGATTGATTCAGTACATCATTTGACATGTTTCTACTGACCGTTACGGAACGTTTGGACATTGTCACATTATAGTGGACGCACTTTGTGACTTTGGAATTGTTTACCAAACGCGCTAACCAAAGTAGCTAATTGGACATAAATAATGGACATTTTTGAACAAATCAAGCATTTATTGTGGACCTGGGATTCCTAGGACTGCATTCTAATGAAGTTCATCAAAGGTAAGGAAACATTTATCATGTATTTTCTGGTTTCTGTTGACTCCAACATGGTGGCTAATTTGGCTACTGTTCTGAGCTCCGTCTCAGATTATTGCATGCGTTGCTTTTTCCTTAAACTTTTTTTGAAATCTGACACAGCGGTTGCATTAAGGAGAGGTATATCTATAATTCCATGTGTATAACTTGTATTATCATCTACATTTATGATGAGTATTTCTGTTGAAACCATGTGGCTATGCAAAATCACTTGATGTTTTTGGAACTATTGAATCTAATATGTCAATGTAAACTCAGATGTTTTTATATAAATATGAACTTTATCAAACAAAACATGCATGTGTTGTGTAACATGAAGTCCTATGAGTGTCATCTGATGAAGATAATTCAAGGTTAGTGATTATTTTTTCTCTCTATTTCTGCTTTTTGTGAATGCTATATTTAGCTGGAAAATGGTTGTGCTTATTGTGGTTTGGTGGAGACCTAACAATCGTTTGTAGTGCTTTTACTGAAAAGCATATTTGAAATCGGATACTTTGGTGGGATTATCTATAAGATTAACTTTAAAATATAAAACACATGTATGTTTTAGGAATTGTAATTAGGAGATTTCTGTGGTTTGAATTTGGCGCCCTCTATTTTCACTGGTAGTTGTCATATCGATCCTGTTAGCGGGATTGCAGCCATAACAAGTTAAGAAACACCCCCCATAGAGAAAATGTGTATTAAAAACAGGTTCAGCCCCTGGTTCGACTGTGATCTTGCAGAGTTACTCCACCTCAAGAATTGCATTTAGCGAAATGCTCGGCACACACATTCTCAGACTGACTGGCTCTCATTCAGGCAAATGAGAAATACGTGCACTTAGGTTATCCGGAAAGCCAAAGTTAGAGAACTGCTCCTTAAAGTAGCTATCTGAAGGCTTACCCCAAGAAGTTCTGGAAAACGGTTAAAGACCTGGAGAATGGAGAATCCTCACAGCTGCCTATGTCCCTTACAGTTGATGACGTGGTTGTTACTGACAAGAAGCACATGGTTGAGCTTTTTAATCACCACTTCATTAAGTCAAGGATTTATTAGCCTATTTCTATTTTGCTCTGTTTATCAAAAGGGTTGGGAAAACGTGTCACTATTCAACTGACTGGCTTTCTTGATGTCAAAACTATTCTCTCTGCTATGCAATCTGGTTTCCGCTCAGGTTATGGATGTGTCACTGCAACCTTAAACGTCCTCAATGATGTCACCATTGCCCTTGATTTTACACAATGCGGTGCTGCTATTTTTATTGATTTTGCCATAGCTTTGGATACGGTAGACCATTCCATTCTTTTGGGCAAGCTAAGGAGTATTGGTGTCTCTGAGGGATATTTGGCCTGGTTTACCATCTACCTTTCTCAAGGAGTGCAGTGTATTAAGTCAGAACATCTGCTGTCTCAGCCACTGCCTGTCACCAAGGGTGTACCCCAAGGCTTGATCCTAGGCCCCACAATCTCTCAATTTACATCAACAACATAGCTCAGGCAGTAGGAAGCTCTCTTATCCATTTATATGTATATGACACATACTCAGCTGGCTCTCCCCGTATTTTGTATTAAATTATCTACAACAAAGCTTTCTTAGTGTCCAACAACCTTTCTCTACCCCTAACCTTGTTCTGAAAACTTCCAAAACAAATGTCATGTGGTTTGGTAAGCAGAATGCCCCTCTCCCCACAGGTGTGATTACTACCTCTGAGGGTTAAGAGCTTGAGGTAGTCACCGCATACAAGAACTTGGGAGTATGGCTAGACAGTACACTGTTCTCCTCTCAGCACATATCAAAGCTGCAGGCTAAAATTAAAGCTAGACTTGGTTTCCTCTATCGTAATCGTTCCTCTTTCACCCCAGCTGCCAAACTAACCCTGATTCAGATGACCATGCTAGATTAAGGAGACGTAATTTATAGATTGGCGGGTAAGGGTGCTCTGGAGCAGCTAGATGTACCATTTCGGCCATCAAATTTGCCACCAATGTTCCTTAAAGGACACATTACTGCACTCTACAATGTTCTGTAAACTGGTCATCTTTGTATACCTGTCGCAAGACCGACTGGTTGATGGTTATTTATAAAACCCTCTTAGGCCTCACTCCCACTATCTGAGATATCTACTGTAACTCTCATCCTCCAAATACAACACCCGTTCTGCCAGTCACATTTTGTTAAAGGTCCCCAAAGCACACACATCCCTGGGTCACTTGTCTATTCAGTTCGCTGCAGCTAGCGACTGGAATGAGCTGCAACAAACACTCAAACTGGACAGTTTTATGTCAATCTCTTTCTTCAGAGATTCAATCATGGACACTCTTACTGACAGTTGAGGCTGCTTTGCATGATGTATTGTTATCTCTACCTTCTTGCCCTTTGTGCTGTTGTCTGTGCCCAATAATGTTTGAACCCTGTTTTGTGCTGCTACAATGTTGTGCTGCTGCCATTTTGTGTTGCTACCATGTTGTTGTCATGTGTTGGTGCCATGCTATGTTGTTGTCGTGATGTGTGTTTTGTCCTATATTTAATGTATTTTTAATCCCAGCCCCCGTCATTGTAAATTAGAATTTGTTCTTAATTAACTGACTTGCCTAGTTTAATAAAAGTTTAAAAAAAATATATATATATAAATAATGTTTTCAATTTGACATTTGGTGTCACGCCCTGGTCAAAGTATTTTGTGTTTATCTTCATGTTTGGGTCAGGCCAGGGTGTGGCATGTTGTTTTTGTATTGTGGTGTGTTTTGTCTTGGGGTTTTGGTATGTATTGGGATTGTAGCTAGTGGGGTGATCTAGCAAAGTCTATGGCTGTCTGGAGTGGTTCTCAATCAGAGGCAGGTGTTTATCGTTGTCTCTGATTGGGAACCATATTTAGGCAGCCATATTCTTTGAGTGTTTTGTGGGTGATTGTCCTTAGTGTCTTTGTTCCTTGTTCTGTGTGTATGTGCACCAGTATTAGGCTGTTTCGGTTTTTGTTACGTTTATTGTTTTGTATTTAGATTTGTGTTACGTTTGTTCATTAAACATGGATCGAAATCTACACGCTGCATTTTGGTCCGACTCTCCTTCACACCTAGAAAACCGTTACATTTGGTTTCAAAAGCAGCACAAAAAAAGAACAAGAATGAACAGTGGTGGAAAAAGTACCCAACTGCCATACTTGAGTAAAAGTAAAGATACCTTAATTGAATATGACTCAAGTAAAAGTTAGTCACCCAGTAAAATACTACTTGATTAAAAGTCTAAAAGTATTTGATTGAAAATATACTTAAGAATCTAAATTAATGCTAATTTCAAGTATCAAAAGTAAAATTATAAATCATTTCAAATTCCTTTTTTTGGGCAAACCAGGCTGCACAATTTTCTTGTTTTATTTCATGGGTAGTCAGGGGCACGCTCCAACAACAATTTACAAATGAAGCGTGTTTAGTGAATCCTCCAGAACAAAGGCAGTACAAAGGCAGTAGTGATGACCAGGGATGTTTTCTTTATGTGCCTGAATTGAAAAAATGTCCTGTCCTGTTAAGCATTCAAAATGTAAGTACTTTTGGGTGTCAGGGAAAATGTATGGAATAAAAAGTACATTATATTCTTTAGGAATGTGGTGAAGTAAAAGTTGTAAAAAATATAAATAGTAAAGTACAGATACCAAAAAAACTACTCAAGTAGTACTTTGAAGTATTTTTACACCACTGAGAATGAACTATAACCTTTGAATTCTACCGTGCAAATATATCGTACATTACAGGGAAATAATGCACGCTCTAGAATGCCCTTCAAGCCAATCAGAAACAAGTATTCAACAATGCCATGGTATAATTAAGTGAAAATGCCAGGGAAGCCAGTGTTTGGAAGATGTATTGGCACGGTTGTTTGCTTGGATGGAATTATTCAAATAATGATTGACATATTTTCCTTAACATTACTTGATGAATTTATTCATACTATTTCATCCTTTCACAAGATATAGTCCAGACACAAATCTAGGGTTGCTACCCAAGCTGGCTGGTCGTTCGGTCTATCGGTTCGGGTGATAGAGACGCAACCCATTTGTTCAGTATCTATGGACATGGCCCAGTCGTTCGTTCTAAATGTTCCATTTGCTATACTGGTTGGCAACGTTCTTATCCCTTGCTTGCTAGCTAGCCGATCTCGGCTAACTTTCGGTCACATCAAAAAGTGCAGGCAGAATAACAGCAAAGTAGCTGCATTTGTTTAAGCTGTTTTCTAGTGACATTTATTTGGATACATCCATAAAAACGAGCTAATGATTCATCATTCATACTGTTGTTCAGAGTAGCTAGCCAACAACACAGCTACAGTAACACAATCACTTAAAACTGTAGCTGGAAAGCCTGCAAACTAGCTGCACTTAATTTTGTTTTACCTTTTTTCAACTGACATTTCTAAAAATGATGCCAGTTGATTCATGACTTCGACTGGCTGAGAAACGCTGCCTGTCTGTCTCGTCCCCAACACGTTCATGACTATGGGACAGCTGGAGATTGAATTTGAATATTGAAACAATGTTGCAAATGTCGGACACACAGCAAGGTTTATACAAATCTCCCACTAAAGAAATTGTTAGTCTAAAAGAAATGTGAGATAATGTCTAGATGCTTTTCATAGCGGAGATCAAGTTTATAAAGTACCTGCCTGGGCTGATAGGACAGTGGATTGCGCAGTCAGAACAAAGTAAATAGGCATTTTAACTTAATAGATTTAGCCAGTGGAAAACTTGTGGAATAGACACCTGCGGCAATGCGGTTTTAACAAATCAGCATTAAGGATTAGACCCACCCATTGTATGAAGTACTTTATTTTTTAATTGTATTGTAATAAAATTACAGGAATTGCTAACAGTGAATATGTATATTACAGCGTACCAATGAATATTTGTTTTATATCACTTACACTTGTAGAGGCCCTAACAAAAGCTTTTAAACTGGCAGTGACTACAATGCAGAACACATCAAAAGAACATGGCTAAAATCTGAACCAATTCAGATTTGAGAATTGCTGCAACTCTGCTCTGTTACCTAGAAAACACTCTCACTAATGGGTGCAACAAGTATAACCTCGTACAAGGTACACCTCAAAATGAGTTAATGAGCCGCAATAACACTACGCAACCACAAAAGGCTTTTGGCACTCCACAATTACAGTACGGTGCAGTATTCTGTGGCGGTGGTACTGAATTACAGTCATTTATTGGCAGAACAGTACACAGTAAATAACTTTAGATTGACAGGAAAAGGTTTTTAGAGTTACAAATTGCAGTATTGTACCATATTCTGTGGTACTTAGAGTAAATTACTGGCAGCACAGTAACAAATAAATTACTGCAGATTTACATGACAAAATGCAAAAAACAACAGTATGATACTGTATTCTGTTAGATACAGCATTCTCAGTAATGGGTGCAATAAATATAGCCTATGACAAGGCACGCCTCAAAATATGTTAACGCCCCACAGTGCACCATAATTCACACTATGCTGCTATAAATATTCAGCAAAACAGGTAATACAGTACTTTACTGCAAATTTGTATTGTAAAATGACAATTGAGCCCCCATAATGCATTGCTATTGTCATTACTGTAATCTAGAATAACAGTAGCTAACTGTGAAAGTTTTGCTGTAAATCTACAGCAATTTGTTACAGTGTAGTTCTCTTAGTACTGCATTGTTTAATTAGAGTCTGTGAGTATTACTGTGCCAAATAAGGCAGACTTTTATCTTCTAACATCTGAGACACAATGTTTATTTATTTTAACATCAGTTAATGGGAAGCAGCCGCAGAGAGAGAGCTGTGTTTGCTTATGTGTGTGCGTGTGTGTGTGTGCAACAATCTGACTCGATTAAGTATCACCAGAAAGCCAAGCACTCTTCTTATTTTTCTTCTTCATGTTTTGTTTACTCTCGCCCTCCCCCTGCTATGCCAACCCCACTCCCATCCTCCCCCTACCTCTACACAGACACATGTCTGACCTGACAGAACTGTGTGTCCCTGCATCCTACTGGTGTGTTTCTCTGTTTATCGTCCTGGCGACCCTTCGGAGACGGAGGGGTCTTGTTTTGTTTGGAGGGCCAAAGGAAAACAGACAAACAGGCATGTGGAAGGCTAGTCCAGGCATGCCCCCCTTGCGGACCACAGATGGGACACGGTTGGGTTGTAATCAATATGGAGGAAGAAGAAACACTGAACCTGGTTCTGTGAGAAACACAGGATTGGGGGACGTCGACTTGAATAAAACAATTTTATGTTTTTACACAAACAGAAACCTCTCTCCAGTCCAGGCAGAGACAACTCAGAATAATAGAAAGAGAGACAGAGAGTACCCAGAGGCTAACGATTGAACAACGTGACCTTACAGTGTAATGTAGTATGGTCTTCCTGGACAAAGGCTCACATATTCAAACAGATACAAGACCAGGGGCTGTTGCGTTAGAATAACATATTACCAGACATTCTCCAGCCTATGTCTCTGTCTGAAAGAACTAAACAGAGATTATGACCAACAAAGTCACAGAGCACTGCTCTCCTCCTTCCTCCTAGTAAAAATCCATACTTTCCTGCTCCCAGACCATATGATTTAAACGCTTCCTCCCTCCAGAGACAGTCAGTAATACTCTCTGACATTTCAAAGACCTGTCATCGGTTTCTCTATTGAAGTAAAACTAATTTTTTTTCATTCTCAGATTGGAATTTGTGTTACATCTACAATGGATAGGAAGTTAGTAATACTCAGGTGTCAGGAGAAATTATTCCCTGGCTTGATCTATCCTGTTTGACTGATGGGAGTAAAAGCTAGTCTTTAAGTGTATGTACTGGATGTCTGCATCCCAAATTGCACCGTATTTTCCTATGGTGCACTACATTGGGCCCTGGTCAAAAGTAGTGTACTACAGAAGGAATAGGGTGCATTTGGGACGTAGCCTTAGAGCTCTTGAGGGAGAAAGGTAGAGGTGATCATGTAACTTGCTTCCTCAGCAGTTGCAATGGACTCTGACATGATTGATGGACACATAATCTCTGTCCCATTATGTTAAACCCCATTATTATTTAAAAACATACATTTTGTGTTTATTGAGGATCCCCATTTTGCCAAGGCACCAGCTACTCTTCCTGGGGTCCAAACAATATTAAGGCAATTACATCACAAAAAAGAAAGAAAAAAAAAGTATTACACCACTATGCTACTACATATCTACATTTATAATACAACAAAATTATAACAAATGTATAATGTCTTAATGTGATTATGTATATTGCCCCTCCTATTTGCCAGCTATTCAATAAAAGCCTACAGGAAAGTATGTGCCCTCAGGCATGGAGGAAAGCAAAAGTAATTCTGCTTCTCAAGAATAGCGAAGCCCCCTTTACTGGCTCAAACAACCGACCAATCACCCTGCTTCTAACCCGTAGTAAACTATTTTGTTTGACCAGATAGCATTGTATTTCACAGTAAACAAATGAACAACTGACTTTCAGCATGCTTATGGGGAAGGGCACTCAACATACGACACTAACACACGTAACTGATGATTGGCTGAAAGAAATAGATTATATGAAGCTTGTGGGTGCTGTTTTGTTAGACTTTACTGCAACTTTTAAAATGATCAATCATAATCTGCTGCTGGAAAAACATGGGCTGTGACTTTACATACACTGCTATGTCGTGGTTTGAGAGTTACCTATCTATCAGAACACAGAGGATGTTCTTTCATGAAAGCCATTGTATTTGAGACAAACCATTCACTACACTCTAAACCTTGACTAAATCTTGTGATTAATAATGTGGAAATAGAGCAAGTTGAGGAGACTAAACTGCTTGGTGTACCCTGGATTGTAAACTGTCATGGTCAAAACATATTGATACAATGGTAGCTAAAATGGGTAGGGGTCTGTTCATACTATTGACAAAATAAATCTCACAGTCCCTAGTTGTGTCTCACCTGGACTACTATCCAGTCATATGTCAAGTGCCATCAAGAGGGGCATAGGCATATTACAGTTGGACCAAAACAGAGCATCACGGCCTGCCCTTAAATGTACACGTAGAGCTAACATCAATGACATGCATCAATGACATGCAAACAGTGTAGCTATTCCCTCCGCAAGGCAATCAAACTAGCTAAGCGTCAGTATATAGACAAAGTAGAGACGCAATTCAACGGCTCAGACACAAGAGGTATGTGGCAGGGTCTACAGTCAATCACAGATTACAAAAAGAAAACCAGCCCCGTCGCGGACCAGGATGTTTTGCTCCCAGACAGACTAAACAACTTCTTTGCTCGCTTTGAGGACAATACAGTGCCACTGACACGGCCCGCTACCAAAACCTGAGGACTCTCCTTCACTGCAGCCGATGTGAGTAAAACATTTAAACGCAAGACCCCCTGGGTCTCGACCCTGCTATGTGCAACTGGGTACTGGACATCCTGACGGGCCGCCCCCAGCAGGTGAGGGTAGGTAACAACATCTCCACCCCGCTGATCCTCAACACTGGGGCCCCACAAGGGTGTGTTCTGAGCCCTCTCCTGTACTCCCTGTTCACCCACGACTGAGTGGCCATGCACGCCTCCAGCTCAATCATCAAGTTTGCAGACGACACTACAGTGGTAGGCTTGATTACCAACAACGACAAGACGGCCTACAGGGAGGAGGTGAGGGCCCTCGGAGTGTGGTGTCAGAAAAATTCCCTCGCACAGTCCCCGCAGCCGGACAACTTCCTCATGGCTGCTGGAGGCAAATGCTGTAGGAATGCTCAACCTGTGTTGCTCATTCAGCGACAGAAACTTTCAACCAGTTTTCCCCATTAAGCAGCGAGTCGGAGTCTGAGGCCGAGCCTTCTCATCTCTACTCCTCCCATTACGGGGTCTGAGACGCCGAAGCTTCCCACCATTAGCTCTGACAAATTGAAAACCCTATTCATTGGCGACTCCTTTAGCCGCAGTATTAGACTTTAAATGAATCATTCTCTGCCTCTTCTCTGCCTCTAACCCTATTACAGGGACTGAGTCACTGGCTTACTGGTGCTCTTTCATGCCGTCCCTAGGAGGGGTGCGTCACTTGAGTGGGTTGAGTCACTGACGTGATCTTCCTGTCTGTGTTGGCGCCCCCCCTTTGGTTGTGCCGTGCGGAAATCTTTGTGGGCTATTCTCGGCCTTGTCTCAGGATGGTAAGTTGGTGGTTGAAGATATCCCTCTAGTGGTGTGGGGGCTGTGCTTTGGCAAAGTGGGTGGAGTTATATCCTTCCTGTTTGGCCCTGTCCGGGGGTATCATCGAATGGGGCCACAGTGTCTCCTGACCCCTCCTGTCTCAATCTCCACTATTTATGCTGCAGTAGTTGTGTCGGGGGGCTAGGGTCAGTTTGTTATATCTGGAGTACTTCTCCTGTCTTATCCGGTGTCCTGTGTGAATTTAAGTATGCTCTCTCTAATTCTCTTTCTTTCTCTCAATTGGAGGAACTGAGCTCTAGGACCATGCCTCAGGACTACCTGACGTGACGACTCCTTGCTGTCCCTATTCCACCTGGCCATGCTGCTGCTCCAGTTTCAACTGTTCTGCCTGAGGCTATGGAACCCTGACCTGTTCACCGGACATGCTACCTGTCCCAGACCTGCTGTTTTCAACTCTTGAGACAGCAGGAGTGGACTTCAGGAAACAGCAGAGGGAACACCCCCCTATCCACATCGACGGGACAGTAGTGGAGACGGTAGTAAGTTTTATGTTCCTCGGTGTACACATCACAGACAAACTGAATTGGTCCACCCACACAGACAGCATCGTGAAGAAGGCGCAGCAGCGCCTTCAACCTCAGGAGGCTGAAGAAATTCAGCCTGTCACCAAAAGCACACAAACTTCTACAGATGCACAATCGAGAGCATCCTGACGGGCTGTATCACCGCCTGGTACGGCAACTGCTCCGCCCACAACCGTAAGGCTCTCCAGAGGGTAGTGAGGTCTGCACAATGCATCACCGGGGGCAAACTACCTGCCCTCCAGGACACCTACACCACCCAATGTCACAGGAAGGCCATAAAGATCATCAAGGACAACAACCACCCGAGCCACTGCCTGTTCACCCCGCTATCATCCAGAAGGCGAGGTCAGTACAGGTGCATCAAAGCAAGGACCGAGAGACTGAAAAACAGCTTCTATCTCAAGACCATCAGTCTGTTAAACAGCCACCACTAACATTGAGTGGCTGCTGCCAACACACTGACTCAACTCCAGACACTTTAATAATGGGAATTGATGGGAATAGATGTAAAATATATCACTAGCTACTTTAAACAATGCTACTTAATATAATGTTTACATACATATGAGATGAATAATGTAGGGTATACGTATATACTGTACTTGATACCATCTACTGCATCTTGCCTATGCTGCTCTGTACCATCACTCATTCATATATCTTTATGTACATATTCTTTATCCCTTTACACTTGTGTGTATAAGGTAGTAGTTTTGGAATTGTTAGTTAAGATGACTTGGTTATTACTACATTGTCGGAACTAGAAGCACAAGCATTTTGCTACACTCGCATTAACATCTGCTAACCATGTGTATGCGACAAATAAAATTTGATTTGGTAGAGATACTCCAAATCGGCTATGAAAAGCCAACTGACATTTACTCCTGAGGTGCTGACTTGCTGCACCCTCGACAACTACTCTGATTATTATTATTTGACCATGCTTGTCATTTATGAACATTTGAACATCTTGGCCATGTTCTGTTATAATCTCCACCCGGCACAGCCAGAAGAGGACTGGCCACCCCTCATAGCCTGGTTCCTCTCTAGGTTTCTTCCTTGGTTTTGGCCTTTCAAGGGAGTTTTCCCTAGCCACTGTGCTGCTACACCTGCATTGCTTGCTGTTTGGGGTTTTAGGCTGGGGTTCTGTACAGCACTTTGAGATATCAGCTGATGTAAGAAGGGCTATATAAATACATTTGATGTTTTCGGCAGAGAGGTTTCGAACTCTTATTTTTCTACATACTAATTTACTACCTGGTGATGCAAAAACTCCATCCCACCAAACAGCCAGAAATTTCAGGCGGTCTTTTGCTGAAAGGGCATTTTCATCTTTTTCACAATGTCACAGAATTATTGAAATCTCATAGTGTGGAAATATTCAGTAGCAGTCAAAAGTTTGGACACCTACTCATTTCAGGGTTTTTCTTTATTTGTACTATTTTCTACATTGTAGAATAATATTGAAGACATAAACATTATGAAATAATACATATGGAATCATGTAGTAAACACAAAAGTGTTAAACAAATCAAAATAGATGTTATATGAGGTTATTCAAAGTAGCCACCATTTTGCATTGATGACAGCTTTGCATACTCTTGGCATTCTCTCAACCAGCTTCATGAGGTAGTCACCTCGAGTGTATTTCAATTAACAGGTGTGCCTTGTTAAAAGGCATTTTGTGGCATTTATTTTCTTCTTTATGTGTTTGAGCTAAACAGTTGTGTTGTGACAAGGTAGGATTGGTATACAGAAGACAGCCCTATTTGGTAAAAGACCAAGTCCCTATTCTGGCAAGAACAGCTCAAATAAGCAACTGTCCATCATTACTCTAAGACATGAAGGTAAGTCAATCCGGAACATTTCAAGAACTTCAAGTGCAGTCACAAAAATCATCAAGCAATATGATGAAACTGTCTCTCATGAGGACCGCCACAGGAAAGGAAGACCCAGAGCAACTTCTGCTTTAGAGGATAAATTAATTAGAGTTAGCAGCCTCAGAAATTGCAGCCCAAATAAATGCTTCACAGAATTCAAGTAACAGAATGTGAATCAGGCCTTCTTGATTGAATTGCTGCAAAGAAACCACTACTGAAGGACAGCAATAATAAGAAGGTACTTCTAAATGGACATTAGACCGGTGGAAATCTGTCCTTTGGTCTGATGAGTCCAAATTTGAGATTTTTGTATCCAGCCGCAATGTCTTTGTGAGACGCAGAGTAGGTGAACGGATGATCTCTCCATGTGTGGTTCCCACCATGAAGCATGGAGGAGGTGTGATTGTGTGGGGATGCTTTGCTGGTGACGTTGTCAGTGATTTATTTAGAATTCAAGGCAACCTTAACCAGCATGGCTACCACAGCATTCTGCAATAAAACACCATCTCATTTGGTTTGTGCTTAGTGGGACTATCATTTGTTTTTCAAAAGGACAATGAACCAACACACATCCAGGCTGTGTAAGGGCTACTTGACCAAGAAGGAGAGTGATGGAGTGCTGCATCAGATGACCTGGCCTCCACGATCACCCGACCTCAACATAATTGAGATGGTTGGGGATGAGTTGGACTACAGAGTGAAGGAAAAGCAGCCAACAAGTGCTCAGCATAAGTGGGAACTCCTTCAAGACTGTTGGAAAAGCATTCCAGGTGAAGTTGGTTGAGAGAATGCCAAGAGTGTGCAAATCTGTCATCAAGGCAAAGGGTGGCTACTTTGAAGAATCTAAAATACATCTTTTGATTTGTTTAATAGTTTTGTTTACTACATGATTCCATGTGTTATTTCATAGTTTTGATGTCTTCACTATTGTTACTGTAGAAAACAGTAGGAATAAAGAAAAACCCTTGCATGGGCAGGTGTGTCCAAACTTTGTACCGGAACTGTATATAAAACACAGAAAATCATGTTTTGACTGCACTAGGCCTTTAATTAAATATGAATATAGTGTTCTCTATTTTGTGTTCTAGGATGTGTTCTATTGGATGCATCTGTGTGTTCTCATGGTGGATTCCTCCCTGGACCACTTAATTAAAAGGTTCCCAGACAGAGCCTGAGCCTCACGGCTGTATGCTTGCAATTACTCCAACAATGTAACTTTAAGCCATGTCTGAGGGTGACAGTTGATGGGCGGGATGGAGGTTTTCTGAAGAGAAGCTTTGAGTCATTATCGGAGGAAAATAAGTGTGTGTGTGTATGTCATTAGTGGAAGAATACAAAATGCTGAGATTATGGAGGGACAAATGTTCTGATTTAGATTTTTTTCCCCTAGGGTAATTCGCACTTCATAGGATTATGTTTTACAGTTGGTGATTTGACTCATAGTGAAGTTCTCTGTGAATTGTTAACCCTTAGCCTACAATTTACTCGACCTAGCATACATCTTATTAACATAATACAAAAATCCCCATAAAAATCTGTCTGTTTAAACTAAAGACGTATTTTGGGATAGGCTGCGTCTCAATCCACCTCATCCACTGATATCGCACTTCCACATCTGCAGTGAAAGGCGGCAGAGCTAGAGTGGTGTTTGTCAGCCCATGAGATATCCCGAAAATCAGTCTTCTCACAAAAAGTTCTGTAGCATCCGAACATTTGCTTGGCCTACAAACGTATTACCACTCTACTGAAAGTTCTCCGTTTTGCTCTAGGATTCCCAGAATCCTCATCTGATGGTCCCTGGTATCAGTTAAAATAAATGTATGAAAATATACAGTACTGTAAAATGAGATAGTCAAGTGCCAAAATTAAGGGGTTTTAATACGTGTACAAATAATATAAGTTCTTTCTTATATACGTTTTAGACAAGTCAGTTAAGAACAAATTCTTATTTACAATGACCGCTTAGAAACAGTGGCCTTGTAAAAATCTGTCGTTCTCCCCCTGAACCTTGTCACCTCTGGGATTCGATCTAGCAACCTCTAAGTTACTGGCCCACTGCTCTAACCACTAGACTACCTATATATCTCAGACACAGAACAGACACTTCAGAACAAACTTCCTTTAGATTTTTTTTATTTTTATCTGTTATTCAGTGCATTTGTATGAGCTAACAGCTGTAAGGACAAAAATGTATCTGCCAAAAATGTTATATATATTTGACACTTTAAGGGGTCTTAAAATTCAAAATCAAATACCTAAATGATCCTTGGTATGATCTTCCATATAGCTTAGTAGAACACCCCCTTCCCCTGGCTTAACATATTCACTTAGGATTTAATTTGGTGAAGTCGACAGAACTGAAAATGGATGAATGCAACAATCATGTCTCTGTCGTTGGCAAATACAGTCATTTTCTGAAAACTTAAACATTTGTGACTCATTTCAGGAAACTAGGCGTATGTCGCGCATCACTACTTCAGAGGAGAGCCATTTGAATGTAAACTTTTTGGGCAGAAATGGCCACATAAAAAAACAGCATCCTAGCCACGATTTGTTGAGATAATGAGTGGGCTGGGCATGCCGAGGGATGAGTTCGGATTGGTCTGCCATGTAGCACGCTTTTATGAAAGATAGCATTTAGTAGAACTGCATAAGTGTTGCTCTCCACCTTCTGAAGGACCAAGTTTTGAATAAGTGGAATTACAATATGATAGCTAAGGAGATGGAAAAAAATTCTGATGTTTGATTGCAAATATCCAGACTGAGTCAAAAAGAGAACACACAGAATGCTGTTGTATAAAACACCCATCTCTGTATTACATCTTCAAACAAAGGGCAACCATGGCATCCGTCACAGAGAGGGAGAAGCGTCCATCCATGTATACGGGTAAGATAGTCTAGCTAGCTACATTTTCAGATGTTGCACATTTCTAATTGTCAGAAAGTTGTTTTCATTTCACGTTAAAGTGTACTGTTATCTAGCTAGCTGACGTTAGCTGGCTGGCTCGCTTGCTAACATTCCTTGTATGAGACCTGTGTAGTTATATTATTCGTATCTCAGATCCATTTGCATTGCTAGTTATAGTCTAATGTTATCTAGCTAACATTGAACCTGGTTGGTTAGCCACCTGTAGATTAATGCAGGGTAGTAACATTGGGATTATTGTTCAATGTTTAGCTAGCTAGCTACATGTCTAAACAAAATATTCCACTATGCAAGTAACCATATCAATAGAATGTTCATGATGTCACTGCGACAACAGTCAAGAGGGGTCTGGTAAACTCGCTCTGGCTACCTACTCCGATTTCTAAGCACTCATCTCAGTGTGCCAGTGCGCAGAATAAATTACAAATTTTTGGAAGCTCAACACCTGTTGAATATTACCGGTGTCAGTAAACGTTGGCAAAAAAAAAGTGTAAATAAATTGTTGCCAGCAGCAGTCACTAATGTTCTGGTTAACATAAAAACAGCCTAACCAGCTCTGCTAGGGTGAGGAAAATGGTCAGTGAGTTGTTCTCTCATTTTTTCCCCTATTGTGTTATTGACTGTACGCTTGTTTATTCCATGTGTAACTCTGTTGTTTGTGTCGCACTGCTTTGCTTTATCTTGGCCAGGTCGCAGTTGTAAATAAGAACTTGTTCTCAACTAGCTTAACTGGTTAAATAAAATAAATAAACAAAATTGTACCTGGAAGTAGCTAGCCAATGTTAGCCAGTTAGCTTGGGTGCTTGACTGCTGTTATGATCAGAACGCTCTGACAACCATTCACAGTCAAGTGTCCAGTGTGCGCTCTGAAAACTCAGATCGAAACGCTCTATATTTACGAGTGGACAGTGACATTGCTCTGAGTTTCGAATGCGCCGAGTACACTCCAGATTAATTTTATGAATACACCCATAATATAAACCAGCCTTCAGTTTTGAAAACCTTGGTTGTTTAGTACATGGCCTCACATGTGAATCCTTAAAGAGCTGGGTGGGGCTAAGGCTTTACAGGGTGTGAACGATGCTGAATGGGTGTAGACAAAGAGCTCTCCTATAGGTGTACCAAAACATTCAAGGCCATTTTTCTCAAAAGTGAAGTTAGAAGTTTATCAACCTTCAAAGCAGAATTACTTTCCCATTGTTCCTCAACTGTAGTGCATGATATACCAATTTCTAGCTCCGAGTTTCTACTTTTGTCCAATGTAAAAAACACTTTCAAATTTTGCTACATAAGACTGAATCGAGCCGATCGGTCACATTTACTCGAAAGGCACTATGGGAAATATGTGAAGGCTTTACACTAAGCAGTGGGTTCATTTAACACTTTTCCAGTGTCTAAATGTATCCACAGACTCCACACATTCAGTGTTGACTTAACACTCACTGTTAAATATCATGAATAATTATATTTTTGACAAAAAGTCCATTTTGATAGCCTGATGTTCATCAAATGCAATCGCCTTCTTAAATGATTAATCAAGATCTAACATGACCATTAAAGTACCATAGGGCATGACAATGACGTAAAGAGTAATGCATGATGGGGGAAAAAAATGTGAACAACATCTGTTTGATTTATATATGTATTACTTTCCATTATTTAGATTAACATCTATCAATGTTTAGCATGTTAAAAAAAAATGTCTTCAATCATTAAGTATTTCATTCTAGGCGAAATTGATATTAATATATGAAAGCCCTCCACACCATATGCAAATGATAATATATTTAGACTAATTAAATGCACGGTTATGTTTTTGGTTCTTTATCAAATATATTACAGGCATCAAATAAATGTTTCCAATAATTTGCATATATTCAAATATTATTTGCTTTTCTGAGACCTATATTTGAATATCAAAGGTAATAGTTGCCAGATTTTTGCCTTTAGCTGTTTCTCTATATTCAACTACTTTGAGTATTTGAAAAGTTGGTATTTTCAATGAAACTACACAATACCAAAAACAATTCTGTCCAGATCTGTTTCAGGGTGAGGTTGCATAGTCACAGCTGGAGCAGGACTCAAACCCAACTAATTGTGAAAATAGCCTTATGAAACTGAATGTTGCTCTTCTTACCAAGGTGCCGGGTGAGGTTAACAGAGGAGTGGTGAGAGAGTGAATGTGGGTCTTACCAAGGTGCAGAGCGAGAGAGTTAGTTGTTCTTACCGAGGCGCAGGGTGAGATTAACAGAGTTAGGGTGCTGGACTCTGTAGAACATGGACTGGCTCTGCCACCAGGTGGGTTCCTCGTCCGTGTGGAAGTCCGTCAGCAGGCTGGCGTTGTGGCTGAGGCCCATGTCCGACACACTACAGTGGTGGCAGGAGCGCGTCGAGCTCGTCTGCATGCAGTAATCCTCTGGCGGTGAACCGCACACATTGGAAGCAATGATCGTGCGGTTAAAGGCTGCGTTCTCGAACTTGGGCATGCAACGGCTAGGGACACCCTCGTCGTCATCGTAGCAGGAGTCCATGGCCCCGTGAACGAAGGAGAGGGAGCAGAGAAGGAGGGCGAGGAGGAGTGGGGTGGCCAGTGGGATATCCATGACCAGGGAAAGTCACATACAGACACACACAAGGTCAGTTAAAATGTAAAAATCACACACTCCTAAACACACTGGTAGAGTAATACCACAGATGTCTCAGAGAGGTCTATGTTCTTCTGTTTTTCCCCCCTCTCTTCATCTATGTCCTTCTCTCTCTTGTTCTCGCTTTCTTCTCCAACATGTGTTCTCCCTCTGGGAACTAAGTGAAGTTACTGGGGGAACCCCTCTCACCAGGGATAGGAGGAGAGAGACATGGGAGGGAGGGACAGACAGAGGGATAAGAAAGAGAGGGAAGAGGGGGCACGTACACTCCCCCCTCCTGCTGTCCACAGCAAGTACTACGGTCGCCAGTATAAAGCTGCAGATTCACAGTAAAACCATGGTGATGTTCATTATGGCACACTGTGGCAAAACGCATTTGTGCTTTAATTGGAATATTTCAGGCTCTACCTCCCTGTTAGACTCCATTTCTAAAAGTTGTCCACCTACATAACCCAGGTGGTAGAAACTGCCTACCATTACACTTTTGAATAATGTCACAGCCATGATTGAGACTGTTAAAAACCTTTCCATTGCACACTCTGTATATGAGTACACAGGGTGCCTATACCACTTATGGAGAAATGCAGTATGATGATTATGGGGATGAATGTGTTGGTAGTTAGCGTCACAATGGGGATTCTTGGTAAGTGCTGACAACAGTGAGCCTCTTCAGGAGGACTACAGAACCTACCTGTAACGTAGAGACAGAAATACAGAAGACAGAGTGGATTGTGTGCAACCTGTTATGTTGCTTGAGGCTTATGGCGGCTCAGAAAACAAATGACATATAGTTAATGGCTTGGGTATACTTTAAAATGCAGTGGGAGGAGAAGTCCGCAAAACTTAGAGATTGTCGTGTTCGACCATGGGACAGCATGAGCAGGTTGTGAATCCGGCAGGTGTACAGGTGGGTGACGCAGAAGTGAGGTGGAAACTGAGGCTAACGACAGTGGAGTGATGGCAATCTTAACAGTGAGCGTGTTGGCCATGCTGCGTGGTTGACTGTTGAATTATTTAAACTAACAATAGGCTTGCAATGTCATGGTCAGAAGGCAAAACATTTGAGGATATACCATGTGTCTGAAGGAGAAAGAGAGAGGGCATAAGAAAGCGAAGGAGAAATGAGTGAACAGGTGAGATACAGAGAGGAAGAGAAAAGACAGAAAGACGAAGGGGGAAAAAAGTAGAGGGTAAAAGAGGTAGGTAAGTAGGTAGAAAAGGATTCAGAATGTGTGTGTGTGTGGATGAAGGAGAGAGCGAGCGAAAGATGGACAGGGAGGTAGAGAGGTGAAGGGGGAGTCAGGGTAGGAGTTGTGGACAGAGGGAAGTGTTTGGAGGGTGTTGTAGATTTATGATCCTTGGGGATTTACTGAGTCTCCTCTACCATATCTCCTTGTGATTGATCTGATTTATCACAGCTCTTGCACCAGTCAGCTAGGGACGTTGTAAAGGGGACCACATCCATTTGCAGTGAAATCCTCTGCTGACTGCCGGCTGAGAGGGGAAGAAGGAGGAAGAGGGAGAGATGGAAGTAGAAGGTGAGGGAGAGATGGATTGGGAAAGGGAGATGGAAAGAGAGACTGAGGTGGAGAGAGAGGGTCAGGGAAAAATGGAACGATGGGAGAGAGTAGTGCTTCTTCAAGCATGCATTACAATCAACAGGGGTTACATATGGTGTGTGTGTGCCGGTGTGTGTGAGTGCGTAACCGTGTGTGGAGCCGTGTGTTTATGTCAATGGTGGCTGGTGGGAGGAGCTATAGGAGGACCAGCTCATTGTAATGGTTGGAATGGAATAAATGTAATGGAGCCCATCCTCCTATAGCTCACCCAACCAACCTCCACTGGTGTATGTGTGTATATATTAACTGTTAACTATTAACTGAAGTGAATTGAATAGCAGGTTGACCATGTGTTTAGATATATTCAGCTTACTATATGTGCATAATGCATGTCATTACTTGCATCTGTGTTTGAGTAAAGGCTTACCTGTCCATACATACTGAATCTGTAACCCTCGTCTTCTTCCTCTGAGGAGGAGTAGGAGAGATCGAACCAATGCGCAGCGTGGTAAGTGTCCATAATGATACTTTATTTACACGAACACTAAACAACACCGTGAAATACCGAAACAAACAAAACAGTCCCGTGTGGCACAAACACTAACACGGAAAATAATCACCCACAACTCAAAAGTGAAACCAGGCTACCTAAGTATGGTTCTGAATCAGGGACAACGATTGACAGCTGCCTCTGATTGAGAACGATACCAGGCCAAACACAGAAATCCCAAATTATAGAAAAAAGAACATAAACAACCCACCCATCTCACGCCCTGACCATACTAAAACAAAGACATAACAAAAGAACTAAGGTCAGAACATGACAGAATCAGGTGTGTGTGTGTGTGTTAGATCTGGCTTTGTAAGTAAACATTTCACAGAAAGTTCTGCACCTGTTTTAATCGGTGCATGTGACAAATCCATTTCGATGATTTATACTTTCACATTTGATACTTGAGTATATTTTAGCAATTGTATTTACTTTTGATACTTATGTATAATTTAAACTCAAGTAGTATTTTACTGGCTGACTTTCACTTGAGTAACTTTCTATTAAGGTATCTATACTTTTACTCAAGTATGACAAGTCTGTTCATGTATGTGCGTGTGTGGAAATTTGTGCCTGCATGTGTGTCCATACTTGCATGTGTGTGCTCTAATTGAATACAGCATGCAATAGAGGTAAGAGTAAAATAAAGCACTTGAGAGGCCTGCAGGGTAGTACTGCTGCCCCCTACTGCTCTGGAAGCACTGCTCCATATTCCATAAAACAGCACACTCAAAAAAATGATGGGCTAGAAACAACCCAATTTCAGTTTTTGTTAACCCAGTACTGGTTAAATAGTGTAAATAACACACACTGGGTTATTTTGACCCAGTTGGGTTGTGTGAATAACGCAAGGGATTATGCAAACATGAGTTAATTTAATCACCAGTTGCATAATTTTTTACATTGGTTGGGTTGAACCAGCAGCTGAGTCTTTTTTTTAAATGTAATGTATAGGTTATTTTAAGGAGGTGTGGCCTATTAGGAGCGTGTCTTTCATGTAGTTATTTTTGGCAACCCATTACAGTAAATGTCATTCCTGTTCATCATGTTAAGTTTGTAATCTACAAATAAAAAAATGTGTTTGTGTAACGTGCAAAAATATTATCAAATTCAGAACATTATGTTGTACATATCCCAACATTAAGATACAGGGCCTTGCGAAAGTATTCAACCCCTTGGTGTTTTTCCTTTTTTGTATTTTGCATTACAGTCTGTAATTTAAATGGAATTTTATTTGGACCTCATTTTTTTTTTATATTTTTTTTTTACACTGACCAGGCAAGTCAGTTAAGAACACATTCTTATTTTCAATGACGGCCTGGGAACAGTGGGTTAACTGCCTGTTCAGGGGCAGAACGACAGATTTGTACCTTGTCAGCTCGGGGGTTTGAACTCGCAACCTTCCGGTTCCTAGTCCAACGCTCTAACCACTAGGCTACGCTGCCGCCCCATTTTAACGGACATACACAAAATAGTCCAAATTGGTGAAGTGGAAAAAAAAAAATAAGTTTAAAAAAATTGTAAAATAAGAAAACAGAAAAGTGGTGGTGCATATGTATTCACCCCCTTTGCTATGAAGCACCTAAATAAGATCTGGTGCAACCACTTACCTTCAGAAGTCACATAATTAGTTAAATAAAGTCCACCTGTGTGCATGATCAAGTGTCACATGATCAAACACATGATCTCAGTATATATACACCACTAAGCAAGGGGCACCATCAAGCAAGTTGAACTATGAAGACCAATGAGCTCTCCAAACAGGTCAGGGACAAAGTTGTGGATAAGTACAGTTAATGGTTGGTTTATAAAAAATATCTGAGACTTTGAACATCCCACGGAGCACCATGAAGTCCATTATTAAAAAATGGAAAGCATAATGCACCACAACAAACCTGCCAATAGAGGGCCACCCACCAAAAGTCACAGACCAGGCAAAGAGGACATTAATCAGAGAGGCAACAAAGAGACCAAAGACAACCCTGAAGGAGCTGCAAAGCTCCACAGCGGAGATTGGAGTATCTGTCCATAAGACCACTTTAAGCCATACACTCCACAGAGCTGGGCTTTTACGGGAGAGTGGCCAGAAAAAAGCCATTGCTTAAAGAAAAAAATAAGCAAACAAGTTTGGTGTTCACCAAAAGGCATGTGGGTGACTCCCCAAACATATAGAAGAAGGTGCCCTGGTCAGATGAGATTAAATGTAGTTTTTTGGCCATCAAGGAAAACGCTACGTCTGGCGCAAACCCAACACCTCTCATCACCCCGAGAACACCACCAAAACCATGTTTTTCATCGGCAGGGACTGGGAAACCATTCAGAATGAAGGAATGATGGATGGCGCTAAATACAGGAAAATCCTTGCGGGAAACCTGTTTCAGTCTTCCAGATTTATGAGACTGGGACAGAGGTTCACCTTCTAGCAGTACAATGACCTTAAGCATACTGATAAAGCAACACTTGAGTGGTTTAAGGGGAAACATTTAAATGTCTAGGAATGGCCTAGTCAAAGCCCAGACCTCAATTCAATTGAGAATCTGTGGTATGACTTAAAGATTGCTGTACACCAGCGAAACCCATCCAATTTGAAGGAGCTGGAGCAGTTTTGCCTTGAAAATGGACAAAAATCCCAGTAGCTAGATGTGCCAAGCTTATAGAGACATACCCCAAGAGACTTGCAGCTGTAATTGCTGCAAAAGGTGGCTCTACAAAGTATTGACTTTGGGGGGGTGAATAGTTATTAAAACATTTTTTGTCTTATTTCTTGTTTGTTTCACAATAAAAAAATATTTTGCATCTTCAAAGTGGTAGGCATGTTGTGTAAAACAAATGATACAACCCCCCCAAAAATCTATTTTATTTCCAGGTTGTAAGGCAACAAAATAGGAAGAATGCCAAGGGAGGTGAATACTTTTGCAAGCAACTGTACATTGTTGGGATATGCATTATTCATTCCAACATTGAGATAGACTGTTGGGATGTGCAAGTCTTCTGGTCTGACCCACTGGGTTATATCTCAAAACCCTGCATCCGTAACCCAGCAGCTTTGAAAGAAAACAACCCAGCTAAGTGACCCAATGCCTGTGACACAGCAGTTGGGTCATCCAAACAACCCATACTTTTTTTTAGAGTGCACACACACCTGAGAGTGGGTCATGTCATGATGATGGGGGAAGACATAATTCGTAGAACTGCACACCAGCACACCTGAAACAGAGAGACTCATGCTGGTAATGACGATGAAGAGGCAGACACTGAAGGCACTAGACACTGCTACTGTTCCATCTCTCAGCTCATACTGTAGAGACACATTCACAATGAAGTAGGTTCATGAAAGATGAATCACTGCATTACTTGCAATGATCGTGATACTGCATGTGGGTCTTCAACATACACATGTGCATTATTTGAATGTGCTTATTTAAATGTGTTTTGGATAAGAGCATCTGTTAAATGACTCAAATGTAAATGTGAAATAACCTCAATAGGCCTACACTTTCATGTCTCATTATTCCTCTCACCCTCTCTCTGTCTCTCTGTCTCCATACCTCTATCTATCCCCTTCCTCCTCTCTCTATCTCTCCTCTCTTCTCTGTGGTGATGCTCACTCTCCTCTGTGCTCTCGTAGTTCCTACAGACTCGCAGGCAGGGAGGTCTCTGCTGGGCGGTGGCATGGATTGGTATTTGATGTCATGGCTGTCATCGCTTCACTTAGCCATGCAGGAAGCTGCTGCTGCTGCCACCTCCCCCACAGGGAATACATTAGGCTAGATATCCAACAAACTAATGAGCGTCACACAAGTCTAATACTACATCCACCCACAAAAAAAACTATACTCCATTATCACACAAGTCTACACCGACCCATGCAAAACTGTACAACACCATCATACAAGTCTAATATACCGACCGACACAACTTTGTCACAATGTACCATTACACAATCCTTTACCACACCATCTCACACTCTACAGACAGAAAACTATACTACACTGTCACAAAACGGTACTATGCACAAGATCTCACTAAATGCAGCTACTGCAGAGATAGGGCTTTACTTTGTTTTGTATGGAAGTGTCATGCCATGTCCAATGTGGCAGTGTGTGACGATGTGTGACTATAACCAGGTTTCTATCCAACCTTTTATTGCAATTAAAGTACTTTGGATTAAACATTTCATGGCAGGCCTGATGGAAACAGGAAATTTCTTGGGTAAACTTTCCAAATGTCAGCAAAACTAAATACGTTCGACAAAGTGGGATCAAAATGAATAATGCGAGAAATTGTGGTGGAAATGCATTAATATGCAGATATTGATATAATAACCATCATATCGACGTAAACTTGGAGTCACTCGATGCCATGTTGTGTGGACCTCCTGCTACGACTCGGGAAAGCATGCAGTTTATTAGGCTACAGATTAAATCTGGTGGTGAAAGTGCAAGGTGATGAACTTGATACTTCTTAACCAATAAATATGTAGGGTTTTATTCCAGTGACATGATGATCGATGCTTGGCTGCTTTCACTTTTTTGTCAATAATAATCTCATCATTTAGCACTCCACACCGCTCTGATTCAGACACATTTTTGGTTGAATGCATTAATTTGTGCAACTGACTAGGTATCCCATTTCCCTTTCCCTAGTAGGCTACCTGAACTGGATCTGCGAGCTGTTGGCTAGAGATCAGGTGCACATTCAATTATATAACACAAAATATTTTGTGACAAAACAATCAGTAGAGTTATAACTGGGATGGAAACCTATTTAACTTCTGTACATGGGAATTTAAACGCAAAAGTGATTTTTAGTTGCACTGCGCCATCACACACAGCTTTTTTTCTGCAACAAGTGAATTTGATTGAAACACATCTCTGTTGTTTTTATGAGGGATTTTACAATATTTGCATGAAAATCTGTTGCCAACTGGATGGAAACCTAGCTAGTGTTACTCTCACATGCTGTGTGTGTGAAGTGCGTGCAGAGATGGGCAGTATGCTGCTAACAGTTTGGTAATTTTGGTAGTCGGCTCTCTGGACTGGAAGCTCATGAGGCTGTGAACACACACAAAATACCATAAAGATCAATGCATCTAAATCAACCACTAAATATTTGTATACTTATATTTTGCAAAGTATGTAATTAAAATACATGTTTCAGCTGTTTTAAAATACAAAAATGTATTTGCAAGTAGCTAGCCCGAACAGCAGCAATAACATTTTCAGTAACGATTACAAAATAGTTGTCATTGCTATGACTGTGATATGTTGTTGTTTATCTAACTTAGTTGAAGAAGTCACTCTGGATAAGCGTGTCTGCTAAATGACCAAAATGTAAATGTATATGTGAAAATGAACATACCAAAATGAACTGCAAAGCACACTGGGTATTATTATTGTCCTTGTTTTGATATGAAACTCATTAGAAGGATACTCAGCATGCTTTGCAATTGTTCCTTTCCCACATTTACATTTTAGTCATTTAGCAGATGCTCTTTTCCAGAGCAGATGCTTTTTTTAAAATACAACATACACGGGTGTAGTTCAGATAAGTGTAATTCAAATGACAAAATACTCAGAAGTAATTCAAATGCTAATTTCAAATACATGTAAAAGAAATTATGCCCATCTCTGCACACGCAGACGCATGCACGCATAAACAAAAAACAGGTGTAAATTACCATAAAAACGATGTACTAGAGGTCGAGTACACTATTCCAGAAGAGTTCAAAGGTAAACCTTATTTTCATAGAAAACATCCCTCTGCTGCTCTGAAACACCTTGCTGGACTTCTAGGAACCGTTCTAAGACAGGGTCTGTATTACTCAACTGGGTATCAAGTGAATGTTTGAGCATGGCCACTCACCAGTGGTTCTGACCTTACATTGGTTGCTTCACTAAGCGTTTTGTGATGATGCTGCAGTACTTAGAGGTAATGTGTGGGTTCGTAACGGTACCCTGCGTCACCACTTCATTGCTCCAGACCAACGCAAGGGGGAGTCAGAGCACTGATTATGCTTTTGGGTCCTATTGTATCACTAACTGACAATGAATGGGTGACATAAACCTAAATAGAAACATGTTAACTGTGCACGACTTCAGTATTACTTACTAAAACTGTTTTTATTATTTTATTTAGTGAGGATTATTTTGCTCTTTACTGTAGTAGTGTAGCCCACTCCCGACCAGTCACATTGTACATCGCCTGAGTGGCACAACGCTCTAAGACACTGCATAGCAGTGCAAGCTCAAATCAAATCAAATCAAATGGATTTCTATAGCCCTTCTTACATCAGCTGATATCTCAATGTGCTGTACAGAAACCCAGCCTAAAACCCCAAACAGCAAGCGTAGAAGCACAGTGGCTAGGAAAACCTCCCTAGAAAGGCCAAAACCTAGGAAGAAACCTAGAGAGGAACCAGGCTGAGGGGTGGCCAGTCCTCTTCTGGCTGTGCCGGGTGGAGATTATAACA